>NW_010238207.1:1663-1953 GCF_000690775.1 Eurypyga helias | reverse complement strand
TGGGGCCGGTGAGTGGGCAGCACCGATGGGCCGCTGCGGTGAGAGGCCGGCGATGGCTCCTCCATCTCCCGGGGTGGCTGGAGCCAAGCACCATGACCCCCGGGTGGGAGATGAGGATTCACCCCCATCAGCGGGCTGCCTGCAGCGGGGCAGCCTCACAGGGTCCCGGCAGCCCAAAAACCATCCCAGCAGGGGGTGAGAGCCGTTGCGGAGCTGTTCACAAGCGGCCGACATCGGCTGTGCCCGGAGACACGCATCGTTTTAGGATGATGGCTCCGGGCATGTGGCTG
>NW_010238207.1:504-1510 GCF_000690775.1 Eurypyga helias | reverse complement strand
TCAGCCAGGAGAGGCCCCTGGAGCCCCCCTGGGCTCCCCGACCCTCCGCTTTATTTAGGAAATCCCCTCTAAATAAGCAGTGGGGCAAAACTCTGCGATTATAACCCAAACCCAGCTACACCCTGAGCCCAGAGCTCCTGTGTGGATCCTCCCAGGACTCCAGGCAGTGAGAAGGGTGGGACAGCCCCAAACTCAGGGGGAAAACCAGAGGAGGGAAACATCCCAACCTCTCCCGCACCCTCCGCGCACAGACAGGCTTTGCCGGGGGCTGTCCTGGGCGCTGCCTCCCCCCGGGACAGGGACACACCTTTCCCCCAGCAGCACTGGTCACATTTTGCTGCCTCGATAAAGCACCCAGCTCCGAAATCCAGCTGCAGCTAAAGCCTTCCCCTGGCTGACGGGCTGTCCCAAGCCACGGCTGTGCCAGCACGGATGAGCGTGGCTCCCCTTGTCTCCAGGAGCATGAGGGGCGATGGTACCCATGGCCCCCAGCGCTCAGGCACCCCAAGCATCCCTGCACCTCTCGCAGCAGCCGTCCTCAAAGCGATTTGCAAACGTTAATTAAACCACAGCCCTTTCGAGAAGGGGGGTGGGAAATTATGTGGTGGTGGGAAATTATGTGGAATGCCACCTGGATAGTCATTTGCTCACAAATTCAACCCAGGGCAGGGCTGGGGCAGCTGCCTCTGGGACAAACCTCACCCCCGGGCAGGCAGATGGGGGCATCAGGGGCGCAGGTGAGGAGCAGGGCATGGCTGGGCTGAGCCCTCCCTCCTCCTGGAGCCCAGGGGTTGGTTTGGGTTTTCCAAGGATCTAAGGTCAGCTTACCAAGGCATCCCATGAGCCTAACTGCAGGGAAGGAAACAGCTCTTATCATGGAATCATGGAATGGTTTGGGTTGAAGGGGCCTGAAAGATCATCGAGTTCCAACCCCCCTGCCATGGGCAGGGACACCTTCCACTAGACCAGGTTGCTCCAAGCCTCATCCAGCCTGGCCTTGGACACT
>NW_010238207.1:0-209 GCF_000690775.1 Eurypyga helias | reverse complement strand
CCCCCCCCCCTGCCTCTACCTGGAAACACTCACTGCAGTCCCGGCACCTCCGCCTGCGTGAACAACCCCCGCGGGGGACAAGCATCCCCCGCAGCGTGCCACGGGCTTGGGGGGCCGGGCAGACCTGCCCCTGCGGGGGTAACAGCATGCGGGCAACTGGAGCTGGAGCTGGAGCTGTTCCCCGTGGCAGGCTGCGGAGCGGGGAACAG
>NW_010238206.1:0-5621 GCF_000690775.1 Eurypyga helias | reverse complement strand
AACGGGTTTAAATTGAAAACAGGGACATTTGCATTAGATATCAGGATGAAATTCTTCCCACAGAGGGTGGGGAGGCACTAGGACAGGTTGCCCAGAGAAGCTTTGGATGCCCCATCCCTGGCAGTGTCCAAGGCTTTTCAGGCTGGATGAGGCTTTGAGCAACCTGGTCTAGTGGAAGGTGTCCCTGCCCATGGCAGGGGGGGTGGGACTGCGTGGGCTTTAAGGTCCCTTCCAACCCAAACCATTCCATGATTCTATGAATTCACCCAGCTCTTTACTCCATCACCAGTGGTGCTCTCGAAAAGGACAAAAACCACAGGAGCTCGCAGCAGGAAAGGCTTGTCCGCATCCTGAAGGAGCTCCGTCTCTGACCAGCCCCTCATCTTTTATAAAAATACTGTACTCTCGCAGCAAAAGGCTCGTCTTACCTATGTTTCATAATACAACTTTGACAGAGCTAAAATGTAATCATGTTTTTCACTACAGTCTGCCTGTCATGGGTTTTAATTCTGTTCTTCAGTTAAAAAAGGTGCTACAGATGTTACCAACAAGATTTAGAAACATTTCATGGGCCCTTATGTAAGGGACAACAGATCTGATTTTCAGCAATGCTTCAAAGTCATTGTTTGTTATTTTCCAGTACAAAAAGGTCATTATTTCCCACATACCCTGTCATCCTAAATTACCTTATTCACTACTGAACTTGTCATTCTAAAGAGAGGTCATTTTATTGCCTTCACACAAACTTACTCAATGCTCGGGATTGGTGGGAAAACTGATACAGATTCGATTTAATGATTCACTTCAGCATACTTGCAGTTGTGCAATATTTTTCCATCTTAAAAACCAACACGATATATTTTTTTTAAGTCCCAGTCCCTCAAGTTGCACAGTAATTAAATTTACATTGCCTTCAATTTATTTGGAAATTAACCTCATTCCCACAGAGAGAAGAGGCTGTGCTTTTGCGCTTTACCCCCACTCAGTTTTATACATCTTATTCTCCCGTGTAATTCTCTCTGCCTCTATGAAATCAAAAATCCTCCCAAATTTCTAAAACAAGAATACCCTCCCAAAATGTGTTTTCTGAAAGACAAAATTCTGTGATGTTCTAGGTCACTGTGTGTTTTTTCCCAAAGCAAACGCCTCCAAGAACAGAACCAGCATGATGCTAAAGCAAACACCAGCATTCTGTTTTACACATTACAAAAAACAAGTACAACCCTCATGGGTTGGGATGTTAATTCCCCTCCACTTTGGGAGCATGGAACGAGATACAAATGTACTACAACAGGATATCAAGACAGATACTCCGGAGAGACACAACATGGCTTCCTAGGAACAAACAAATACCTTTCTGAATTTAAATTTATACAGGTGGCAACCAAAGGGGGCAAAGATGAGTTTTCACACCGCTGCTGATATAATCTGGATTAGTCTGAGGCCATGACTACCCTGGATACTAAAGCAATTTGTCAGTGTGATCAATTATACAAATGCTATAATAGCTCAAAAATCAAGATAATCATAGTATTTTCAAATTGACCCAAAAAAGTGCCAAACTGATGAAGCAGAAGCTACATAAGCGGACAGGGAGGTGGACAGAAAACTGCCTGAACAGATGGGCTCTGAGAACCACGGTGGGCAGCACGAAGTCCAGTGGAGGCCAGTCACGAGTGGTGTGCTCCATGTGTTGGTACTGGGGCCACTCTAACATCTTCACAAGTGACCCAGCCGGTGGGGCTGAGTGCCCCTCGACAAGTCTGCAGGCAATACAGAACAGCGAGAGAAGGTTGATGCATCGAACAGCTGGGGGTCTTCAGGAAGACCTGGACAAGCTGGAGAAACAGGCCAACAGAAAGCTCAGGAAGCTCCAGAAAGGGAAATATCAGATCCTGCACGTTGAGGGCTGACCAGCAGCACCTAGGGGTCCTGGTGGGCATGGAGCTGAATGTGCCCCAGCAGTGCATTCTCACGGCCAAGAGCCAGCGGCACCACGGGATGCATTAGGTTGAGCGTTGGCAGCCCGTCGAGACAGGTGACCCTTCCTCTCTGCTCAGCACCGGGGAAGTCTTATCTGGGGTGCTGGGTACCCCAGCACACACTGGAGCGACTACAGCAAAGACCACAAAGATGATTAAGTGATTGGAGCATCTGAAAGGGGCTGAGAGACCTCGGACTGATTAGTCTGGAGAAGAAAAGGCTCGAGGGGGTCTCAATGCGTACCAATATCTGCCGTGAGGATGTAAAGATAACGGAGCCAGACTCAGTGGTGCCCAGAGAAAGGACAAGAGGAGACGGGCACGCACTGAAATACAGGAAATTGCATTTAAACATAAGGGAAAAAAAAAAAAAACAACCAAAAAACAAGTACCCAGAGAGTCTGTGGAGTCACCATCCTTAGTGATATTAAAAATCAACTGGATGCAGACTTAGGCAACTGGCTCTGCAATCTCCAGAGGTCCCTTCCAATCCCTGACATTCGGTGACTCTCTGAAATCACCATGAGCATGGCCAAACATTGGTCACAGTTACAACAAACAACAAAATGCAAGGACAGCTGCCTGCTGGAAGCTACCAAGAAATCTGTATGTAAACGTTGGCAAAGCCACAATTGCACTATAAAGCGCTTTGGGAAATACAGGAAATATATTTTAGGGTAAAATCATGCAGTAGCAAGAGGGTGGCTTGTCAATTCATTGGAAGAATGCAGCATCTGAAAGTTCTGATCTTATTCATTTTTATTCTTTTTATAATCACCAATTTTTAATGTCTGCTGAATGAACATCGAAAGCTAAAGGACTTTCAACTCCTTGCGATGTGGAGAAAAGTAAAATATGTTGAATTCTCTTAACACTGTTCTGGAAAACTGAGGAGCAATCACAGCAGAACTCACAGCAGAACTCTAATTTAAGAAAGCACAGCTCTTTGTAGGGCCGAGCAGTGCCAAACACATACTAAGAGCTATTCAGGAGGGTCGAGGTTCACCTTCAGTAGGGTAGGGGGTCCTCTGAGGTTCACTTCTCAGAGACAGACCACTAAGCTGGACTGCACTTCAACCCACACCAGCCGACAAAATGCAAGGGTTGACTCTCCCACCAACTGAAAGTCAAAAAACCACCATCATTCTATTCCTGACACTAAAACTGAGCTGATGGGTCACATCTCTCACCGCAGCCCTACATCCTACCTACAAAACTGGATTTTCCTCTTTCATAACATGTTTTGCTAACTAATTAGGAACACAGGAGAGATGCGATACTGCATGTTATGCACCTAGAAGTATTTAAAGTAACCAAGTACGCGAGGCAGGAACTGTGGAAACTTTGAAATCCCCTCTCATTAGTGCACACGTATTGAACTAGTTTTCAGCTAGGCTGACGCCCCAGAACACTCTTCCAGTGTGCAGAAGAAAAGCCAAATGCTAATCACCATCCTGGAGGTTACGCTGGGGCTGCAGGATTAGTCATCTTTGGAAACCAGTTGTGGTTGTTCTTATTTTCCTCTCCCACTGCTTTTTCTGATCTGCGGCTGGTGCAGTGGGAGCATTCTCATCAATGTTTTCTCACAAATTCAGCTTACAAACACGAAAGAACGAAAACACTGAAGAACAGATCACAGCTCCCAACCCTGACATCCTGCTGTAGAGTGGGGATCCAAAAACCTCCTTACACAACTTAAATCAATCCTTTAGAGGATTAGAACAAAAAGCTGACTAATTCCACTCCCAGCGCCCCCGTCCCCTCTCCCCCCCTCCTTTTTTTTTTCAACCTCTGCATTTCTTGGTCAAATAGGTTGTGGTAAGGAATGTCAATACCAAAATGTGAGAAGAAAGTGCAGTTCTTGCAGTTTGATGTTCTCAGTAGAAACTGGAAACAAAAAGAACAGAAGAAATAGATCTTACAGTGTTCCTAACTGTGCAAAACTGGAATGTTTTGGGTCATCCAGGTAAGTATGAACGGATAGAGTTGCCAATTCCAAGTCCTTAGCAGCTGTATCTCTCTTAAGCAGGTTGGCAATGTTCCCTTCTCCCTCCATCCTGCTCCTTTCCTCCCCGTTCTGACTGGGGGATGTGCAAGCCTCCGTGTCCCCCCGAGGACCCAAGCCAGGTCTGCGGGACTCAGCAGCCCAGGGGCTCTGCCTCTGCTGCAATGTGCTGGTGGCACTTGCCTCTTTGCTGAAGAATCACCGATTTAAACCGAACGGCTGGCCAGCTGAGCCACCACCCAGAATTACTCCAGAAGGAGAACCAAGAGGATGACACTTCTAATCACTTACATTGTTAATCAAATCTTAAAGAGTAAAAAAAAAAAAACCAACCCAAAACCAAAACACTTTCACACACCCATGTTACTTGGAGCTGCAAATCAGGAAAATGAAAACTCTCAAGTATTACCACTAAGCAGCTCTACCCCGTGGCTCCTGCGCAGAACACCTCTGCAGCACACATCACAACATCAGCTCTGGGACAGCCTGGGCCTACCGAAGAAAATCTGGACTTTACCAAAAGAGGTTTATCACTTGGGCTCATCACTTTTAAACTAACATGCCATTCAGTATCCTGAAATCAGTCGGTATGCGCAGAACCACCAGGTGTGCTTGCACAATCAGCCCAAAACCAGCAGACTAGTGAGGCACACATCTTAGCACAATATCCCACTGACCAAATCACATTCCAAGTGAAAGCCACCTGCGATGCTAAGAGTATGGTGTGACTCCTTTTTTCTTAACTACCCTAATGATTGTTGGGGTTTTACTAATTAAAAATTACCGCTGAGCTAGAACTTTATGTATTTTATGGAGTGGGATATTTTGCACCCAACCTTAAAAGTCAACGTCTTGTCTCCTAAAATAACAAATAAATCTCTTGTTTCTGCTCTTCAGGGGCCTTTGCCAAAATGTCATTCATCACCCCTGCTCACATGCATGATTTGAATCCCTCAATCACCTTACCTCTGTCTCCAAGAGACATCAGCAAAGTTATTTGCTCCAGCATTCCTCTGGGGTACTCGTGAATCGTGTTACTCAAGGTGGCAAAGTTCTTTGAAATATTTTAGTACTTCAGGCGCTACCCAGTTCCAGAGAATCACCACCATCTCTCTCTAGACATCCACGTGTATGGATTAAACATTTAGTTCCCAACCCACTGCAAGACGGAGATACGCCTCACCATTTAAAAGGAAAAGAAAAATACATTTTGATGCATAACTGCAGGCATTCTGGTTGTAGCATCTTAATCACAGTTACCAGCTGTGATAATTCCAGCTGCGATAATTCCAGCTGCGGTCAGTACTTTCTAACAGGTTGATCTGAACCGAGTGAGCGCTGGAATCATAGCTACAGTCTGCTGACTTGCAACGAGAGCTCACGATGAAGAGAACTTCTGCATAAGCCATAACGGAGCTTTGGTGAGAATCTGTGCTTTAATTTGACAAAGTGGAAGATGTTTTGAATCAGCAACATGCGTTTGTTATTTTCTAAGTGAATAATGTTATATATTTAGGCAATAATTACACTTTTTACTAAGTTGCCTTCACTAGCCAAAGTTCACACGGTGCTGTCTGGGAAATGAAAACAGGTAACAGCGCATCACCTAGGTGGAGCAGCTCCGAGGAGAAGGA
>NW_010238205.1:527-827 GCF_000690775.1 Eurypyga helias | reverse complement strand
TCCCCCCCTTTTTTTTTTCCTCAGCAGGATTCTGTCTAGGATTTGAGCGCCCTAAAGATGCCCGTCTTGCTGACAGGGGCACTAATGAAAGAATGAGAGCTGATGATCGTGTGTATGCCAAGGGAAAGCCCCACCGTCGCAGGTCTGGCGGTGCCCTTCGCAGGGGTGTGGGCACAGTCCCAGCCTATCTCAGCTCGCGCGTTACGCACTGCAGACTGGTCCGTAACCTCCTCTTCTCCCTCGGGGCTTTGCTGAAGGGCGGCTGCATTATGTACTGCAGCAGCCGTTGGCTCTGGATGT
>NW_010238205.1:0-438 GCF_000690775.1 Eurypyga helias | reverse complement strand
AGGGAGGTAGTGGGTGCGGTGGGTGGCCGAGCGTGGACTCCTGTTTCTCGAGGCTGATGGATCCTGCTGTATCTGCTCCCGTAACGTGGCTGCTTGCTTCGTGTGAAGAGTAAGAAACCAATTACTCACAACCTGGAGAATCAGCCAGTACACCAAGCGGTGGCGATGGATGGAGTGGGCAGGAGAGACCCACAGCCTTCACGGCAGCACTTAAAAACCTATTTCTTGCCAACCGCAGTACCCCCAGGAAGGGCTGAGGGGACTGCACTGCGGGTCTCAGTCATTTACAGGGAAGGGCTGATGGTCTTTCCCCCCCAGGGGGGTGGAAAGGGCCGGGAGCACATCGGGGTGTCAGGAACGAGCCCACTCCCCTGGGGCCTCCAGAGGCAGCGCCTCGCGGCATCCCCTCCGGGGCGCAGGCTGCTGCGGCGCCTCAGC
>NW_010238204.1:12664-14050 GCF_000690775.1 Eurypyga helias | reverse complement strand
AAGTGAGAGCCAAGCATCATCTTTCCTGCCAAGGGTCCAGCCCTGCTGCTGATTTTGGCCATGCGCAGCCAGGCTCAGGAGGGTTTGGGCTCCATCCTTCGCCCGAGATGCCCCTTGGCCAAAGGTAACTCCTTGGCTGTCCCATGAGGCTGGCCGGCGGAAGGGCTGAGCAGCCCTGGGTGTCTTCAGGGCCTGCGATGATCCCCGGGCAGCTCCCACAGGGGTGGAGGCAGGTGGAGGCTGCCCCGGCCGCTGGTGTAGCATGGGGCCTTCTCTTGCTTCCATTATCCCATCCCAGAGGGATTAATGGGGACACAGGGTGTGGGGAGCACTGCAGAGGTCTGGGTTTCACCATCCCCATGGCTCAAACTTCGGGAGGACCCACAAAAGCTAGCGAGGCCCCAGGCATCCCACAGCTCAGCCTTCCTGCAGGGTCTGCCCCAGGTTGCGAAGAGGGGAGATGTGCTTGGGGGAGCTGTGGGGTTTGCTCTGGTGCTGGGTCTCCCACCCCCATCTGTAGCAGCAGGATGGATTTTGGGGTTACTTGGGGTGTGAAAGGGCCTTTCCTTTGGTATTTGAGGAGTAGGGTTGTATGTAATAGGGGAAAAGCGGGAAAAATGAGTGAGTACTCTGATGCCCGGAGATGTGATGATTGCCGGACAGCCCTGCAGACCTGCCGAGCTTAGAAATGTTAATATTGGGAATCCACACACACCCAGGGAGGAATTTCAGGGGTATTATTTAGCTAAAAACCTGCCTGGGTTGGAAAGCAACCCGAGGCGCTGGCCGGGTTAAGGTGCTCGGCCGGTGGCAGGTCAGCAACGCGGCAGGTTGTCGTTCCAGGTATCGCAGCAAAGTGTACAGCCTCATCCGGAAAACACCAGAACTGACTGTTTGGTTGTTTTGGGAATACCGAGGGGGCTAAGAAGCTTTTACACAGCTAAGTACATTGAGGCTTTATCCTCTTTGGTGCATCCACTTTTGAGGCCACCTCTCAGCAAGCGAGAGTCCGGCAGGTGCCACGGGGTGCAGCATGCCAAAGCTGGTGGAAACCTGGCGCTGGATGGGTTTTCCATCAAAAAACACTGATTTGAGGCAAAAGAAGCCTTTCCCAGCAGAGGTTTCACCAGCTCGTTAAAGCCTTGCGTGGGGAGATGCCGCGGCATTTCCTCGCCGTCGTCACCCGCCGTTTGCCGTCGTCTTCGCGGAGCGGAACGCACCCACGTGGGATTGCGGCGGCTCTGCCCAAGTCACAATATTTGGAGTATTTAATGGGATGTTTCATTCCCGACAGCCACCCTCATCCAGAGGAGAACCAGAGCCTGGATCTCTGAGGCTTTTCACGTCTCCTCGTGAGGTGCCTCCTGCAAACCGCTCACTCAGCAC
>NW_010238204.1:12111-12368 GCF_000690775.1 Eurypyga helias | reverse complement strand
CCGCCTCTCCCCTCCCTCCCCCCTCGTATTTTTTTTATGGAGGGAATGAGATGGAGAAGTAAAAATTATTAACCCCGGGGTCAGCACTGGCTGCCTCATTCCTCTCTAGCTTCAAGCACTTTCTCCCTCATCTGTTTCACAGACAGCGATGTTCGGCTCAACACATTTGCATATACTTATTGCATTTTTTTTAGTCTTTATCTATTTATTTATTTTTAAAGCGACAGAGCTGCTCTTGCCTCTTTTTTTTTTCCATT
>NW_010238204.1:10914-12044 GCF_000690775.1 Eurypyga helias | reverse complement strand
ATTTGATTCCCACCGTCAGCACAGCTCCCCGGCGGAGGCAGGGGAGCGCAGGACCTGCGTGGTGTTGGGAAGGATGCTGGGCTTCACTCTCTTCCTCCCCTCCTCGCTGTCACGGCTCTTTTCTCCACGTTTTCCCTATAAAATGGCCGAGTTACCCCCTTGGCTGCTGGGGGAGAAGCGCGCAGTGGGGGCTGGCCATCCAGGATGCATCCATCTTGCTCTTCGTGGTGATGTTTCCCCCAGAAGCACTGGTGGGGAAGGGCAATGGGAAGCTCTCGGTGGTCCCACGTTTATCCAAAGGGCAACGGGAAGCTCTTGGTGGGCCCATTGGTGGTCCCATGTTTATCCGAAGCAGGGTGAAGATGGAAACCTCTCGCCGTTCCCAAGGCCTTTCCCGGGTTTTCCGCAGCCACCGTGGCAGAGCGTGGCTGGGTGCGAAGGGAGGGACCGGCTGGCTCCTCCGCAGCCATCGGCACGTGGCAAAACCTGCCCCCTCATTTAGGCATTTAGCAGCACCCCCAGGCTCAGCATCCACCTCCTCTTCAGCACGACGAAGCCTTTCTCCTCCCGTCCACCCCGAGAAATACTTGGCGGGGGGTAAATAAAAAATTAAGCGTGTTATATCTTAAGCTCAGCATCTCCAAAAAATCCCTCGCAGATATTCATAATGGTCCGGCAGCTATTAGAGGCTCAAGAAGGAGGGAAGGGAAGGAAATGAACGCTGGGTGAGAAGAGAAAATTCATAGCCCCGCTGATACGCCATGATAAATAATTATGAGTTATTAATTTTAAATTACATCTTTAATGCGTTGCATGATTTTAATTCCCACCACAGTATTAATATAGGGACTCTGGGTTTGATTAATTTAAAGCGGAACAGAAAGGTGTCAATTCCCGGAGCTGCTGGGGACCGTGTGGGGCTGCAGGGGGGAGGGGGTTGGCCCCGGGATGGGCACCAGGACAGCTGCTCCTGCATCATGGCACGGAGGAAAGCAGCCAAGGAGAGGGCCAGTGGGCAGGATGGATGACAATGGGGTGTTTCAGAGCCTGCAGATGTGTTATTCTGGGGGCAGGGTCCCACCGGGGCGCTGCGTTGCGGGACGGGGGGAGCATCACCGATGGGTTGGGAG
>NW_010238204.1:10483-10700 GCF_000690775.1 Eurypyga helias | reverse complement strand
CCGTCGCTCCGCCGTGGCCGGGAAGCTGCTCTAAGTTTGCTTTCCGAGTAAACTTCCCCTAAGTGTGACAATCGCTTTAGCTTCCCAGCGAGGATTTACCGGGCTTCTGTTATCTCTTTGAAAGTCGGAGTTCTCCAAATGGGCATGAGAGAGCAGCCGGAGAGGTCAGCGCCAGTTAGGCTGCACAGCCGCTCAAAGCACCCTTCCAAGCGGCATT
>NW_010238204.1:4796-10391 GCF_000690775.1 Eurypyga helias | reverse complement strand
CGTGGGCAGGCCCAGGCACTCCGGGGTTTCCGGCAGAAATTGGAAGGATAATCCCAGAGGCGGGGGGGATCAAGCCGCAGCCGAAATGGCCCCCTCGCAGGCGGTGGGGTAGGGTGGTGCCGCTCCCAGCCACCCCCTTATTTATAGGATTTTTTAATCCAGGGAGCATGGCACAAGTAGCCTGATTTTCCACTTGGTCGGCTCCAGCACGGGCCGTGGGAAGGCATGGGGTTGGGGGTCGCTGGGTGCTGGGGTGGGGGTCACCCCGAGCCCCCTGCTCCCAGCCTGCCTCCTGGGTGAGCTTAAAGGAAAGGCTGGGGATGAGTCTGGATGCGAGACCGGGTCGGACGTTGTCCTGAAGCATCACATTGTCCCAAAGCATCACGTCCTGCTGCATCCCGGTGGCCCACACATCAGTGGGGTGTTAGCAAGGTGCTACCCACCCCCCCAGAGCCCCAGCGCAAGAGTTGTCTCTCCCTTTCCCCTCTCCCAGGACTGGGACTGGGTTTGGAAAAGCTTCCCACATCCTCCTGCATCTTTCCAGGTGTTGGAGCCCAACGCGGCTCTTTGTGCCCTGCCTCACCTGCTGCCGGTGAGGAGACACAACCCCCAAATCCCCGTGCAAGGGAGGGGTTTGCTCGGTTTAGGGGCCGCTGTGCCCTCCCCTCTGGCCCCTCCAGGTTCATCCTCCTCCACTTGGTTTTATTCATTCTCCTACCTAACGGTCCCGCAGTTTAGGGGCGATGCTGAGACCTGCCCAACTCGTGACAGGTCTGCAGTGCCCAGCCCCAACAGCCAGCGAGCGGAGGGGGCACAGGGAGAGCAACATCCCTCTGCTTGGCCCCCCAGCAGCCCCCTCCCCCAGCCAAGAACTCGGACGCGGAGCATCCTCTGAGGTTGCTGCCACATGTCCTTGGGGACAGCCCCTCGTTGGCTGGGCCAGCTCCAGGGGGGCCATTTCCCTGCTTACGTTAAAGCCAGGGGTTCTCCTGGCTGCCAAATTCCTGCTTTTTTTTTTTCCTTTCTTTTAATCAATAGGAAATGGCAGGAATTTTCTAGACTTTGGGGATTTTGCTGGGAAATAATCACTTTGAAAATGGGGGAGGAGGGGTAGATGCCGATGGTTTCATTTTGTTATCTAGACACAGGGGGTCTACAAAACATGGTTACAAATTGTTATTTTGGGGTGCTAATTTTTCATATTAGCCCCTAAAATGACAGTGATGCCAGGGTGGTGCCTGTAACCTCCAACCTGGCCCATCCCAGTACCGAGGGGTCTGGGCTGGAAACCGGGAGGGGCTGGATAAAGGGACATGACCAAGGCCGTGTGGGCAGGCGGTGTCAGAGCAGATAATAAGGCTCCTCTTTCTGGGGTCTTTGGCTCCTCTTCCTCACCACGTCACACCCTCTGCCCTGGTGGGTTTGCTCCCCTCCAGTGATGCTGCAGAGCGCATGAGTCTACAATTAATCACCATTAATTACCCCTCTGCCCACTCCCTGGGCACTCCCTTGGCAGCAGTGCTGCCCCTATAGAAAAGGTGACCCATATCCCAGGGGGAATCTGCAGTGTTGGGCTTTTCCTTGGTCTTCATCCCACAGAGGCTGAATCGTAATAGTTTCATCCATGTCACAGCGTGGCTGAGAGGCAATGACAGTGGGGAAACTGAGGCACGGAGGCACCCATGCAAAACTGCTGCTGGTGGTGCTCAGGACAGACCCTCCACTGGCACTCTGTGAGCCTTATGGGTCCTTCCCAACTTGAGGATGCTCCTCACCAAGCACCCACCAAGGGTGGTGGGCTCGCTCTGGCTCACTCCCAGCATACTTCGCAGCCCCTCATGGGCTTTTGCAGCCCCGGGAGCCGCTGCCTGCAGGAGGAGCAGGAACGGAGCGGGATTTGAGCCTCTCCCATGTACAGTATTTACGCTTTTCCTTTATTGGCTGGGTCCCGAGGGTGCTCTCCGAAAAATTTTTTTTGTCTGCACGCTCGGAGGCTGTTAAATTAAACAGTTCAGGGAATTAACTGCATGCCACGAGCTGCAGCAAACCCGCTCGCAGCCAGAGACGGCTGGATTTGCTCCTTGCCAAAAAAAACTAGGAAAACAACGCTAATAAAGAAGGATAACAGAGTCCCTGCCTGCTGCGTGGAGGCTCTTATTTCTTCTTTTGCCCGCCTTCCTTATTTTTTTCAGATTTGAGGGCACTGTGGTCAGGATGCTGCTCCCTCAGAGGGGTTTGGTGGCCGGGATGGGGCTGCCCGGAGCTGTGTCTTGGCCGGACCATGGGCCTGTGTCTCCTTGCTCCGCAGAGCCTGGAGGGGAGTTGTCAGGAACAGGGGTGCTCTGAGCTCAGCCTTGAGCTCAGCCCAAGGTCAAAGCCTGGCTGGGTCTGCCCGAAGGCAGGCAGAGCTCAGCTCACCATGGCCGGGTGCCCCGGGAGGGGTGTTATTACTTCCCAAATGTGCCTCGTTGCTTTGGGGCATCTCCCCGATGGCTTCATGCAACTGCTGCTCATCCCCCTGCTCAGGGCCAGGGACACCCCCCGCCTCATCTCTCCCAATCTTGTTGACCTCGGTCTCCCATCGCCCTTCCCTGTGCCGGGCAGAGGAGCCCAGCAGAGCTTAGCTGGGCGATGGGGCTTTGCTGTTCGTGGGGTTCGTTTCCCCAAAACGCAAGCAGTCCTACCCCTCCCCCAGGACGGTTCTTGCGCAGCTCCAGCCTGCCGCTCGCTTTACAAAATCCAGCCGCTGCTCCAAGGGGTTTTCCCTCTTCCCTAGCAGCTGCTCAGCCAGCCTCTGGCACGGCGTAGTGACGGGAGCGTTGTGCAGAGGCCTGGGCAGTGGGGTGGGATCCCCATTTCTCCCCTTAACCCCCCACTTTTGGGTGCACAGAGCATCCTCATCCTGCCAACCCACAGGGCAGGGAAGAGAACTGGCTGATTGTTTTTGCAAGGGAGCTCGGAGGCACTTTTCTACTGACATATTTTGCCCTTTCTGCAAAGACAAAAAACGGGTGAGTGAAGAGGAAGAGTGTTTTCACACCCACAAAGGTCACCGAGGGGGTTTTCCAGGGCAGGGCTGAGAGTTGCTTGGGTGCTGGTGCTGCCATGGGATGGAGGGACCAAGCCCGGTAACCTCGCCTGCGCACCCGTGTCATGACACCCTTTTTCTGCATCCAGGGGCTTTTTATGATCCCTCTCCCACGCACGGTGAAGGCTCTCCAAGTATTTTGGGTGACAGGATCAGTCGAGCTCCCCGGCTTGCTACTGGGCACCGAGCCCTGGGCTTGGGATCAATCCCAGCCTGGCCGGCGCGGGCTCCCTCCCTGCGCCGCTGTCAGGAGGAAGATGTAGAGCAATCACAGCTCTGTGCTGCAAATATTAATTATCCACTAACTGCTCTCCAGGCAGCCATTAGATCTCAGCTCTCCGACAGGCCGCCCGCCCGAGGGATGCGCCGGAGGGGGAGCAGGCGGGGGGCAGCGGGGGGCTGGGAGGGAAGGGGTCCCCACGCCACTGCCCTCCTGAAGGGTGGATGAGTCAGCGAGGGGAGGGAGGATTTTGGCACCAGAGGTTGTCTTTCCCTGCAAAATATTCTCATTCCAGTGTTTTGGTGGTCCATCCTCCCTGCCAGCCCTCCATCCCTGCCACAGGAGGATGAGGAGGGTTTGCTGTCCTAAGGATTTCCAGCTTTTCCCATTGTTTCACCTCACAGAACATGGTCACAACATCTTGCTGCAGCCCCCTGCAAACCCCTTATCCTTTGGTTCATTTCCCAGAGCAGCAAAATTATTCTGATCCCATCTTCCTCCTTCCAGCAAGTGGTCCTACTCCCACCTTCACCCTGGTACATCACAAATCTTCCCATTTTCCTACGTCTTAGACAAATCCTGATTGTTTTTTTAGGTCGATCTCCCCCTCCCAGGGTGGGAAGCTGTTGGCTGCAGACAAAGGCAGGGCAGCCCGTTTCACCAGCATCTCAGGGCAGCTGCCCCAGCCCCAAACCCCTGCATCGCCGCTCAAATATTTTGGGCTCCACTTGCATCAACAAGCTGCGAATCGCCGGGTGCAAATCAGCCGGCATCCCTCTGCCTCAGTTTCCCCATGTGGAGAAAGCCCTGCCTAGCCCTTGGGGAGGAGGATGCAGGGATTTAGGGGCTCAAAGGGATGCCTGAGGAAGCCCCCGGCCAAGCTTCCCTCCTTACGCCCGGCTTCCCACGGGCAGAGCGGGCAGATACGCCAATAAGGAGCTAGTTAACGACATAAATGAGCAAGGTAGGCCCGCACTCATATAAATCTCTCTGAGAGAACATTTAGACGTTCCATATTTGAGCTGGCTATCATTTAAATTACCGCTCTGCCTCCCCTCAACGTAGCCCCTTATTACCGTGTTTTTAATGCTCAGGGCTTAATTGCAATCGCTTGTGGGCTCCCCCTCCAAGCTCTCGGTGGAAATTAGCTGCCTCTCCTGCCCACTCATTATCCACCCAACACAGAAGGCTCCCATGTGGTCCAGGGAGAAGGGCCAGGTGGCTCCCTGGGGTTTTCCTGGGCTCTAGGGAAAAGACCCTTATGATGGGAGCTGCCTGGAGCATGAAAAATGATGGGGTTTAATGTTTTCCCACAGATGCCCAGGGAGCAGCCAGTTTCAGGGGCTGGAGAACATCTGGAGAAACTGTTGCAAGGAGGACAGGTCCTCTTTGGGATGTTGATCTACAAGGTGGCTTGCACCCTCCTTTCCCCACCATTTATCTTCCCATCCATCTCCCCATTCACTGACATCTCCCTCCCTTATCTACAAGAGAGACAAAATAGTGACCCCAGGATGCCCATCTTTTTCGCCCAAGAAGGAGTAGGAAAATGGGAAGGGTTTGTGGAGCACCAGGGTGGGAGTGGGGTCACTTGCTGGAAGGAGGGAGATGGGACCAAACCAGCACAATTTGGCCACCCTGGAAAATGAGCCAATATGTTTGGGGGTTGCAGGGGGTTGCAGCACGATGCTGTGACGCCGGGAAGGTGTAACCATCCAGCCAGGAGGTAAAGTAATGAGAAAAGGTGAAACACTATTCAGGGAGTAATGTATATGTTGAAAAATACTGTGTATGCTCATCTCTTGAGGGGGAGGATCCGGAAAGAGCTCCAGATTCAGGTCAGCTTTGTCAAAGGACCCAATGCAGAGGGAGACAAAATATTTTTCCCCCTGAAAAGCGAAAATGCTTGGGTTTGACCATTTTCCAAGGGAATTATTTGCCCATTTCATTGCAAAGCAGTTTTCCTTTACCAAACTAACCTCATACCCACCCCAACTCCAGCTGGCCCCAAACCCTGTGGACAATACCGCCGTGTCCTGCAGAAGCCCCAGGGGAGCAGCAGCGCGTGCTAAGTGACATGACCAAGGCCAGGCAGCAGGCAGGTGGCAGAGGGCAGCAGGACCTCTGCAAGGGGGAGGATGCTGGAGGGGGGAGAGGTGGTCCAGGGGGGTCCCAGGGATGCTGAGCCCAGCACTCCCCGGCCTGGTGGGGTTGGGGAGGGGGGGAAGGCGTCAGTAATTGGCAACCTGGGCTCGGCTGCCCTTTCTGCAGTGTCTTGTTTAATTGC
>NW_010238204.1:4171-4692 GCF_000690775.1 Eurypyga helias | reverse complement strand
AAAAAAAAAATTAGTCCCATATCACTATTTAACATGCACTGCTAAAAACTAGATAAACACAGGCCGTCACTTGGAGATTAGCTCCTCACATGACTAAATGATTTATTTAGAAGATTCCTTCTTTTCTCTCCTGCTCTCTTTCTCTCTCGCGCTCCCTTTTCCTTGGCTAAGAACATATTAATCAGAAATTAGAGGCAGACCAAGGGATGGAGAACAGGCTGACAACGAGCAAACGGAGAGGGAAAAGAGGGAAAGCAGAGCGAGGGATGGAGGGATGTGAACAGGGAAGGGGAGAAGATGGGATGGGGGAAGGAGAGAGGAAAGGTGGAGGGGGACAAAAAAATTGATGAAGAGGGAAATCTGAGAAAGAGGGGGGAAAAGGGGGCTTGGAAAGAAATGGGGATGCAGGGGGTGGTGTGTTAGGGGCCAAGCAGGGGAGAGGGGGCTAACGCAAAGGTGAAAGGGTGGAGGGCAGGAATGAAAGCAAGGGAAAAATGTAAAGAGGGAGGGAGAAAGAGCCC
>NW_010238204.1:290-4158 GCF_000690775.1 Eurypyga helias | reverse complement strand
CGCAGGGCTTAGCCCGCACCCCGGGGGACTCCTGGCCCTGAATGATTAAGGTACTTATCAGGCAGGGAGCTCCGGAGGGGCAAGGAAGCAGCCCCCAGCCCCTCTAAGCCTCCCTCCTGGCCGGGGCCGGGGGGGATTTGTGCCCCCCAGCCCCGCTTTCCCACTCCAGGTGTTGGTCCCCGCCACTGTTCAGCCCTCTCCCATCCTTTCTGCCTCCCTGCTCAGGCGTGAAGGGAGGGGAGCAGGGCGTGGGGGGGGCCGGGGGCTTCTCGCTGGGGATTTGCAATAGGGGGATAAAGGGAGAAACAACCCTGGCAGGATTAAAGGGGAGGGGTCTCTGCTGGGATAGGTGCTGTGCAGTGTCCCTTTTCTTTTATCCACAGAGATAACCAGGCCCCGAGGCTGAGGCCTACAACGATAAGGAGATTAGGCGGATTGGCTCATTTGTAGCGGGATCTTCCAGCGGGGATATTGGGCTCTCTATAGACCCACCAGAAGGTTATCTAAATAGGCTAGACTTGAACTAACCCGGAGCCGGGCCCTGGGGGAGGCTCCCGGGACAAAGCTGGGACAAGGCAGGAGGGAGGGAGGCTGGCGAGAGCAGTCCGGGCTTTGAGACGGTGGGCAAGCGCCATGCTGCCATCGGCATCACCCGGACCGTGCCTGGCATTGGCACCCCCAGCAGTGGAACCCGGCTTTTCCCTCCGGCTAACGTGGGAATGACCAGGCTCCATCCGAAACAACAGCTCAAGGTGCCGTGGGGACGATGGCTGAGGCGTAGAGAGCTTCATCCCCAGGGTGGGATGGTGGGAAGCTGGGATGCTGGGAAAGCCATCAGGATGGGAAAATGCAACATCCATCATCAATGGGATGGGCCAATGTGGTTACCTGGCTGTGCACACCCCTTCATCGCCCCCCAAACAGCCCATAACTCCCACGGGATCCCACGGGCTGCACCCGGCGCTGGCCACCCCCCATGTCCTGGGTTATCCCCCCAAACACGAACAGCAGAAGGGGTCACAAGGGTGGTTAGTAATTTTTCCATCATATCAAGCACTAGTTAGATGGGAACCGGAATTCAATCAAACATGTACAAAAATAGGACTTTAGAAATATTTTTAATAGGTTAACAAAGCCTTAAATAAGCTGAATACCTAACAAAAAAGGCCTTGCCTTTCCTAATCATTAGTTTTTCCTTTTCAATAGACTCTTGGAAGACTGGAGGTGCTGTCTGCAGTGAGGGACCTGAACCCATTGCCCCCCCAGCCAACATCATGTCTCAGGTGGGTTCATCCTGCGGAAGTGGGAGAACAAAACCCACGTTTTCCTGCCTTCGACCTTCTAATTTCCCTCCCGACTTGGACAAACCAGTTTTTGGGCCTCACTGCTTGAGAAAACCAAAGGGAAATAAAAAGTATCTTTGCACATGGGATGCTATTAGCAAAAACCACTCTGGCCATTCAGGGTTTAAGTATTTAGCAGCTGACTTTTGGTGGTTCAGTAATCCAAGTTCCTTTAAAACTTCAACAGCAAATATGTACAGCTACCTTTTTATACATGTATATAAAATGTTATATATATTTAATTCAAATGTGAATAGACTATACTAAATTTAAGCTTTAACAATAAGTTTATCATGTTAACTTTAATTTTAATTTGATTGCAATGTAATTATTTTAAATTAAAAAAATCCAGCTCCAGAAAAAAAAAAAACAAACAAACGGGTTTTAATTATAACATCCACCTTTTAATTTCTTTTTTTGTAATTGATTTTTACCCACCCTTTCCTCAGAATGATCAGCACCGGCCTTTGGTGTGGCTGCAGCCACTGGGCTCAGCCACCCCTTGCCAGTGGCAGAGCCAGGCTGACCTCAAGCCACTGTTTTTGACCTCAAGCTGCTGTTTTTCCCTTAGTCCCCCACCCATGGGCCAAATTCGAGAGGGAGACAAGCTCGAGGAGGAGCTGAGAGCCATGGCGATGGCTGTGAGGAGCTCAAGTGTCTCAGCCAAGTTGGGTTGGCAGATGCCCGCGTGCCAACCCTGCACGCATGCAACTCCTGCATGCAACCCCTTGCACGCACATCCCTGCGTGCAACCCAGGGAGCCAGGAAAGCAGAGACCTGAGTCTCTCAGCCCCATGGGTGGTGAGAGGCTGCAAACCCTCCCCGTGCACCCCTCTGCTTGGAAGGACAGGGTGGCAGGGAGAGCGGTCCCTGGGCGCCCCGTGGGAGGGATGCTCGGTGCACAGTGACCCCCAGCTGGGCTAAGCCCCATGCCACAAAGGGGCCAAGTGCTGCTGGGGCTCCCTGGGCATCGGGAAGCGCTGGCGTGCCCCGTGCCATGGTCCTTGCTGCCCACGCGTTGCCCCGCTCCTCCCGGGGACACCCCCCCGGATACAGGCAGAGATGCTCAGCCAGAGACACGACCCCCAGCCCTGCTGCCTGATAGCCTCCGTGTCTCTGCTTATCTCCATCTCTGACACCAGAAGCCTGGGAATGATTTTTTTCCATGTACGCCAGCCTTTCTCTTTCTCCCGTGGTGTTTCTCCTTCCCCCTCCCCACACCCGCACCAGCTCGGTGATGCTCCCGCAGCCCAACAGCTCGCTCGCAGCATCCGCTGCCGTCTCCTCTTCCCTCCTTTCCCCCTTTTTACATGGTGGTGTGGGGTTTTTCTTTTTTTCCTTTACACTCCTCTCTCCTTCCTCTTTATTTTATCTCGATTTGCCACAAATCTGTTCCTCCACAAAGCAGCTGCCATCTTTGTTCTTTGCCATTATCAGCTGCGGCACACGGCCCGGCCAGGCGGCCTGGCAGACAATCGCTGACTAATAGACTGTCTGAGAGCTATTGTGGAGTGTGGCCGAGGCAGATCTATCACCGTGTCCTATCACCCGTGCCGCGCTGACACCAGGAAAAGAAGGAAAAGGAAGGGTGGGGGGAAGAAGAAAGAAGAAGGGAAACATTAAAAAAAAAAAAGGAAGAAAGATGGGGGGAAAAAGAGGAAAAAAGAAAGTAAAAAACAGAAGAAAAAAGGAGGGGAGAAGAAGGAAAAAAGGAAGAGGGGGGGAAAAAAGAAGAAAAAAGATAAAATCAGGAAAAAAGGAAAAATGAAGGAAAATAAGATAAAAGGAAAAGGAAATAAGAATAAAACATATAAAATAAGGAGAATAACAGTGGGGGAAAAAAGAAAAAAGAAGGAAAAAAGTGAAAAGGAGAAAAAGAGAAAAGAAAAAAAGAAGAAAAAAGATAAAATCAGGAAAAGGGGGGAAAAAAGAAGAAAAAAGATAAAATCAGGAAAAAAGGAAAAATGAAGGAAAATAAGATAAAAGGAAAAGGAAATAAGAATAAAACATATAAAATAAGGAGAATAACAGTGGGGGAAAAAAGAAAAAAGAAGGAAAAAAGTGAAAAGGAGAAAAAGAGAAAAGAAAAAAAGAAGAAAAAAGATAAAATCAGGAAAAAAGGAAAAATGAAGGAAAATAAGATAAAAGGAAAAGGAAAAAGAAAAAAAAAAAAAAAAAAGGAAGGGAAAAAAGGAGAGCAGAGCCAGCCCAAAGCCAAGGAGGAGCAGCCCCAGGCCTGCGGCCAGACTCCGTGGCTCCTCTCCCCTCCCCGCACGCTCCCAGCACGGACCAGTCCCGCAGCATCTCGCCCTTGAGGCCGTCACCCCCATGGCCAATGGAAGGGGTAACGCACCCATCGCCAGCTTCACCCCTTCCAGAAGCAGGGTCAGCCCCCCAGAAGGTGTCGGGCTCCGACGTGGGGTGTCTAAGGCAAGAACTGAAAATCCAGGGAGGGGCGCGGGGTTTTGAGGCCGGGAAGCAGGATGGTCCCGGTGATGGTCCTGTCCTACCCGGCATGGCTGGGG
>NW_010238204.1:0-202 GCF_000690775.1 Eurypyga helias | reverse complement strand
TTGCAATTATCTCCCAGCCGTTAATGACCCCTCCATGCCCGACACAAAACTTGGTGGCAGAGGAATGTCAAGGCTCCTCACCCAGCCAACAACCACCCTTCCCGGGGTCCTCAGGGGCCGGAACCCCAACCCCCTCCATGGCCAAGGGGCTTCGTGCTGGGCCTGGAGACGTCATCCAGAGCCAGGCTGGGGTCTGCCTCGG
>NW_010238203.1:444-2467 GCF_000690775.1 Eurypyga helias | reverse complement strand
GCGTGCGGGTGCCGCAGGCGAGGCGGATGCGTGCAGGCTGATGACAGCCCCCGGCGCTTCTGTCTCTGCCCAGGGCTCGGCCTCATTCCTCAGCCTGGGCAGCAAATTTGCCCGAAAAGCCATAATTGTTTTAAACAAAATACATTTATTAAGGGGGAAAAAATAAGAATAACCTCTTTGTTTGCACGTGGCTGTAATCCATAATGCAGGTATTGTTCTCCCGCCCTGTGGCATAGGAAGATTATCTTATCTGAGTCCTGCTGTCAGCAGAGCCCTGGGTTTTCAGGCGATCATATTTCTCTGCAAAGCTATTTCGTTGCCGAGACAGGTGCATCAGTCTTCGAGGCACATGCCTGGACAACAGAGCCATTATCAAGACCCCAAATTCCTTTGCAGGAGTGAGTGGAATGGTAAAAGCAGGTGATTAATGAAGTGCCTGTTTGCTCCGAAATTTTACTCACTTATCTGGCATATAAATGAAGAGGCATTTGGGGTTCGGCAGAGGCCCGGAGGAAGATACAGATGGTAAAGATGCTGCTCCACCCCTGGCACAAACATCGTAGCTTGCTACAAGCAGCATCCCTGTGCTGCCGGGGTCCACAGGGACGGTGCTTCTTCTCAAGAGAAACACCCACCTCTCCCGTGCACAGAGAGGAAAACCAGCCCTGAGCTGCTGCCGGGGCCCAGCTGGGCCCCCACTGACGGGGTCAGCCCCCCCAGCACTGTGAGAGCAGGGCTGGGGTGCAGAGGAAAGGGAGATGCTGACACGAGGATGCCAAGGCGGCTGGTGACCGTCCTGACCTGAACCTGCCAGCGGTGCTGGTGGCCCCAGCAAAGGGCTCCCTCGCCCTCCCAGGGCATAAGGTGATGGCACCAACCCCGGCCTTCAGAATCACAGGATCTTGGAGGTTAGGAAAGACCATTAAGACCATCAAGTCCAACCATTAACCCAGCACTGCCAAGTCCAGCACTAAACCATGTCCCTCTCATCCATAGGTCTCTTAAATTCCTCACGGGATGGTGACTGCAACCTCCTCGGGCAGCCTGTTCCAACCCCTGACAGCTCTTTCCAGGAAGACATTGTCCCTAATATCCAACCTAAACCTCTCCTGGCACAACTTGAGGCTGTTTCCTCTTGTCACATCACTTGTCACTTGAGAGAAGAGACCGACCCCCCTCTCTGCACCCTCCTGTCAGGGAGCTGTAGGGAGCGATCGGGTCTCCCTGAGCCTCCTTCTCTCCAGGCTGAATCCCCCCAGTCCCTCAGCTGCTCCTCACAGGGATTGTGCTCCAGCCCCTTCCCCAGCTCCGTTCCCTTCTCTGGAAACACTCCAGCCCCTCAGTGTCTTCCTTGGAGTGAGGGGCCCCGTGTGCTTTCACCAAGCCCTGTGGCACGGCGAGGAGTTGGATCGGTTGGAGCACCCACACCAGGCAGGCGCAGGAGCTGCGAGCTCCCCGGGACCGCGCTGGCCGGTGCACCCGAATCCTGCCTCCTTACCCGAGCCCTGGTGCGACCCGGCCAAGGCCAGTGCAGCTGGGGACCATCCCTGCTCCCAAAGCAAAGGCAAGCACTGCATCCTGAAAAACTCCCAGGGGAGAGCACTCAGGGCTCAGTAAGCCCTTGCACCTCCGCTCGGTCAAGGATGCCCAGCCCGGCTCCATCCAGCGCACAGCCCTGAGCCTCTCCGAAGCCTGGACACCACCCAAGAGCCCTTGTGCTCCTCTCCGCATGAAAATACAAACACACCGCGGGCTTCTCCCCGACCTGTGCACTCACTGCTACTTCGGATACGAAAAAGACCCCCCCCAGCTCTCTCCCGGGGCCGGCGAGGTCTGTGCCGCAGCGGTACGTACCGGGGCCCGCAGCTGGGTGGGTGGAGTCTCTTCCTGGTGATTTCCAGCAGAACCGACCCAATGGCAGAGGTAGGCTCTGGGCACCGCACCCTTGGAGAAGCAGGATCCCAGCTTTACACTCAATTCCTATTGACTCACATGACTTTACTTATCCTTGGATGTTCCTACC
>NW_010238203.1:0-397 GCF_000690775.1 Eurypyga helias | reverse complement strand
GGATGCAGCATCAGTTCGGGTTGCATCTTCAGCCATGGTTTTGCAAGGTGCTGCTGGGTCCTGGGGGTTTGCAACATCCCAAGAGCTGGAAAGGCCCTTTCGAGCATGAAACGCGCCTTCTGTGCTGCGTTAGGATGGTTTTTTTTCCTGTTGTTGTTGCTGTAAGTGGCAGGAGAGCTCAGCTTGGAAAGGTTCTGCTGGCTCCAGAGCAAAACATCTGCTGGGTTCATGAGAGCCTGGTGACCTGCTCGCAGCGCAAAGTGCTCTGAGCGGCTGCAAACGGCTCCTGCTCCGCAGGGCAGCGCCACATCCTGCGCAGCATCGCCGGGTAAGCAAAGGCAAACCCTCCGGGTCCTTTGACAGCAACTCATACGGCAGCGCTCTCAAAAAGTAAAAT
>NW_010238202.1:21166-25550 GCF_000690775.1 Eurypyga helias | reverse complement strand
CATGACTAATTTCTGATGATACTCCCTAAAATGCTTCAGTCATGGTTGTGTGGTCCCCAGCAAGGGGTTGCTGCCCCATCTCTGCTCCTCTCCTGCCCTGCCCGCAGCCCTGTGGGACCTGCGCTGCCCCCCCATCCACACTTTCACATTTTCACACCCATTTTGCAGGGGATTAGTGCTTTTTTTAGTCTCGTGCCCTGAAGCTGGAAGATGGTGCTGTTGCAGGGGGAAAATTTAAGATAAGAGCGTAGATGAAGCGAGACCTCTACCACCTCATTTTAAGAAAATGTGTTTTGCAGCAGGTTGCCCAAGGTTGGGTTTTTAGGGTCTGCAGTCGCCTTTTGGCCCCTCTGACAGCCTACATCTCCTTGGTCTGCACATGACTTTCTTTCCAAGCCAAAAACAAAAGGAAGAAATGAGAAAAAACCCTTCTTTTAGGAAGATACACATACTCTCCCCGTGTAGCCCATGAAAACGCAGCCTCATCCCACCTCCCAGCCCCACCTCCGGGATCCCTGCCACCCCAAGGGCAGGAGACAAAATACCTGTGGCTTGGAAATGCCTTTATGTTTTTCCCTGTTTTCCTGTGTTGAACCGATGTTTTACATGACTTGCACTAATTGCTGTAGGGCAGGATACAGTTAGGTTTCTTTGTTTCGGTCTCTTGTTTGGTCGCGACTCCTCTTGGCTAAGAAAACGGCAGACCTGTACACGTACCTGCTGCACATTTTACACCCCTGGAGAAAATAAACTATTACCTGAAGCAGTGAGTGGCTCGTCTATCCGTAACGCTGCCGTGGGGATGGAGGCGTTACGGCACGGTGAGATGGGTGATGGACCACCTCGTGGTGGCCTCCCAGGGTGACCCTTCCTGTGGCTGTCACCGTGAGGGTGCTTGGGTCGAGGAGCAACTCCCCCCGGCGATGTCTGATACCCCAGCATGGGATCTGTCTGAAGAAAACAAGCTCGTAAGCACAATTTGTGTCTTTTCTCCCCATTTCAGCTTCCTGCAGCTCCCTGGCGCGCTCAAACGCGCAGTGCCCTCGTGTGGCGGCCAGGTGACAGCTCGGCCACCCATGACATCGGTAACCGCATCTGGAGGTGTTTTGGGGGGTTTCGGTTGCACCAGGATGGGCACGTCCTTCCATCATCCCCCATCACACCCAGCGCATCTACCGCCAGGCAGAGGCAACATTCAACCACACCGAGTGTAACGGTTGGATGCGACGTTCTTAAGGGTCTTTTCCAACTTAAATGATGTCATGATTCTGTGTTCTGCACCCCAGTTAATCACAAACAAATAATTAGGACAGCGAGGCTTGGGACATCCCACGCACAACCATCAGAGACCTGATGGGGGCCCTAATTTTGAGGAGGTTATTCGCTGCAGCCCAAGGGTGAGCCGGGGCTGGACCCTCTGATGCTCAACACGGCACCAGCTGGTATCTCCCCCTTCCTCTCCTGATAAGGTGAGTAGAGGGGCCGAATACAAGCCTTACACACTTGTATAAAGCTCATTTCCTTAGGAACTGGGGCTAAAAAACCATAAATGCAAATACCAAGGAAGAAGCCAAGCAGCAGTGCCAAGCTACAACACCCCCCTCCGCTTTATAATTGGAAGTTTTATTTTATTTCTTTCTCCACGCGGTAAAGACACCGACTGAGATGTCACAAATCTGATCGGGCTTCCTAATAGTTCATGCAGCGCCTCGAGCCGCAGGGGTCATCTTAAATTCAGGCAGCCAATTTGCAGGCAGGCGATGCAAAGCACGCCAGGCACTGGCTTCCTCAGACCAGGCGGGGGTTGAGGTGTTAAGGACAGACCCCGGCTGTCAGCTGAAACCCTCCTCTGCTCCTGGGTAACCTCCGGCAAATCCTTACACCGGTGGCTGTAAACCTGCCTGCCTTTATATGTGGAAAGGTGTAGCTGTCAACTCAGTTTCCATAGTAAACGTTGTTTTCACGGTGGGACCAGCTTCTGCAACATTAGCTGGGGTTTTGCATTCGGGAAACATTTAAGGCTTCGCCCTTGAGTTCTCAGAACTGGGGTTCTGATTTAAGCAGCTTTTATGTGATTTTTCTGGCCTCTCACTGTTGCCAGGAGGTTTTGATGATAATCACTGAAAAATCAGTTGGAAATACAAAGTTCTCCCCTAGTACTTAGCAGCACACCAGCGTTCACAACCTTTCTGGGACGTGGTCCTTGGATCCGGAGCCAAGGCGAGCAGTGATTTGCCCCAGGCGCTGCTGCAGGGATGGAAGAGACGGGCTGTGACACTCCAAAATTTGAAGACAAGAGCAGGATGAGGTAAGTGAAGAGCGAGCAGAGGCTCCGCAGGAGGTGGAACATGATCTCCCGTGGGGAAACGTCGGAGCTGAGGGCGATCAGCGCTGCAGGGGCAGCAGCCCACACGTAGACATGCTCCTCATCCAGCTGGCTGGTGGCCTGCTCCTTTGTGTTTGATCAGCTCTGACGATGACAAAGGTTATTGTAGCTCCAAGCAACAGGGATGCTTTTTCCTGGGAGCAAAAATAGCCAAGCTATATAATACGTGTATCTACCTTCAGGCAGATTCCATAACCACAGTGTATGTGTAAATACATATGTAGACCTGTATACATGTAATATATGTTTAGCTGTTATTCTCAATAGAACTCAAAAAGGAGACAATATTATTTCTCCTCTTGGGCGGGGGAAACTGAGTCATGGGAGGGCACAGAGATTTATTCAGGAGTCCCTTGCAGCACACAGGTATGTAGGTGTGCACTGACAGCCTACTCTTTACACACGGTCCTTGCATGGGTGCAAATCGTCACTGGGGAGTGGTCAACCTCGGCAATGGCTTCATAAGTCTCTTAATTTAACGCTAGGAGGAAGTATGTCCATGCATCATCTCCTTAACTCCAGCATCGCTGTCTGATACAGTCAGCCCCTGTGCAAATCACCAGTGAGAAAAAAATTGGGAGCAGGAAGGAAAAAGAAAGTAACCAGGAGAGGACTTTTTTGGAGGACTTTTTTGAAGGACTTTTTTGAAGGAGACTGCACTATGACGAGCTGGTGAGAGCAGCAGGAGCCACCAGGGACCCACAAGGCTGTGGCTGGCTCAGGGCACCATGCTGTGCATCAGCAGGCATCTGCTCTAAGGTGTAGAAGGCTGCCAACCCCCCAACGAATAACAGTGAGCCACACCAGAGATAAATGTCCTTGTCCCACACAGTGATGCTTTGAAGCAACCAGGCAAGAATTAGGGAGAACAAAACACGGGGTTGACTCTGAGGCTCTCATGGGTCTTCAGGAGAGGAAAAGGGATGTCTGAGCACGTGGGAGCAGGTAGGATTTAGGGAGGTCTTGGGAACCAGGGATGCAGGTGTCAGGGAAGGATGCTCAGCTGGTGCGAAAGCACGGGGCAAGTGGCACCAAGGAGCCTCTGATGTGGAGCAGCTGAAAAAGGAGCTGGAAGATGTGGAAGGGGTGTCAGAGGGAACCACCAACCCTTTGGAAGGCGTTTCTCAGGAAGTCGCATGTGCGAAGTTTATTATGGAAAGAGATTTTGAAGGCATCAACAAGTTTTAAAAAATACCACACTGCAAGTATGAAGGTGCTCAGTGTTTCTGCACAATGGGAGCATCTCCTGCCTGGGGGGCAGCAACAGCAACAGCATGAAGGAAGAGGATGCAGCTCCTCTAGGACAGACACCCACAGCAGAGACAACACCATTTCAACTCGCTGTCTATGTTCCTCCTGTAGTCAATGGGGAGAGTGATCCCTCTTGAGGTAAACGTCTGAAATGGGTAAAATAAGCCACACTTTAAAAGTGCCTGTTTCCTTCCAGCGGCCAGGGAAGGAGGATGTATGTCCTCTGTGTCCCCTCTCATGTGTTGTCCCTTTGGTTATCAGCGTCTGGCCACGAGCTCTCCATGCACAGAGACCCAGCAACGCTAGAGACTCCATTCAAAGCTTTCACCATGGAGAGCCTGACACATTTAAATGCCCGTGATGGGATGCTACATGAAACTAAAGGCAAAATTCCCCAGATGGATCAGCAGAGCAGAGAGACAGGAGGCTCTGAGTGTGCCCACAGCTCGTTACATGCCAGATGAAGGGCTAACAAGGGCCATAACCAGCTGAACGACCAGGTTCAGCCCAAATCACTGAAAAGGGTCCTTAGGCTGTTTTGAGGTAATTCTGGATCCCTAGGTATGGTGGGATCTGCACCTCCTTCAGCCCTTATCATGGGATGAATGGGATTTCTTCTGTATCCTTGGTAGCTCAGCCAGATGCAGGAGATGGAGAATACCTGCATCATAGAATCATAGAATCATAGAATGGTTTGGGTTGGAAGGGACCTTAAAGATCATCTAGTTCCAACCCCCCTGTCATGGG
>NW_010238202.1:1020-20661 GCF_000690775.1 Eurypyga helias | reverse complement strand
CACACTGCTCTGGATACAGCCCAGGATACCTTTTGCATCATGCAAAAGGTTAGTTAAAATGCTTGAAAAGCAATTCTTTTTCTTGAAAAAAAAAAAAATCTGTTAATTTATCAGAGTATTGACCTCAAACAAAGCATGGGATCTAAGCCAGGTTTAGAGGCCTCCCATTACATGTAATAAACTGCCTTTTGCCCCCTCCTGCCAGCCTGCCCTGGGCAAGCTGTTATATCCAGCCCATGGCTGTAAGCTGCCCCACCTCCCTGCTTAGAGAGAAACTCATTTCATTGGGGCTCAGGGCTGAGATTTGGGCTCCTCAAGGGAAGGCAGCTAATCTTTCTACCTTAGCTCCCCTATCTGTAAAATGGAAATGATGACTTTATCCATCTTTGCGGGATGTGGTGAGGATTACTGCTTAATCTGAGACTCTGCTGTGCCCAACGAGGGAGCCTGGTGTGAGGGTGTGTATTAGCCACACTGATTGGGATGCTGCTTCCTTGCTACGGCCGTAATCGCTTCAAGGATGCGGTGGGATTTGCGAATGGAGAAGGGGAGGGAGGGATTTAGGGGGCTAATTTCAGTGTCAGGGGGAGCAGGCGTGTGCTCATCCCTGTTGCAAACTGCAATTTGCTCAGACAGAGATAGGGAAATTTAACTGTGAGAAGTGAATCTTGCTCTGCCTTAACCTGTGTGCAGGTACCAATTCTCTCATGCTTGGGTCTGTTATTGGCCAAGACATGGGAAACGTCTCCAAGCACTGGAAAGCAGGAAAGGTGCAAAGGCTGAAGCAAGGAGGTGACAAAGAAGCTGTAAGAAAAGGCAACCAGGAAGCTTTTAGGACAGCAGTAGCTGTAGGAGCCTGGAAAGGAGAAAATATCAGGTGATGGAAGGGAGGGCAGGGGTGTGGTTTGGGGAGAAAGCCATCGTTGCTGTCCCAGGCCCTTGCTACCTGCACTGTGGGGCAGAGGATGGTTTTGAGAGCACCCATCAGCCTTCCCCCTACACCATATGCATTAACCCAGCTGCACCCCAGCCCCAGCACACCCATACGGTGCACAAGCCGGGCCAGCTGCAGGTTATTCTGTTGGTGCATGGGAAAGGTTAAAGCACCCCAGATCCATCTAGAAAGTGTAAGCTAAGGTGTCCTGAGACATTTCTGACAAGTTTTAGGGGGCATCTCTCCCCTTGGGTAGAGAGTTTATGTGGACAGGGATGTGCTTTGTCCTTGTGAGGGAGGTTTGAACTGGAATTTAACCTAGTCCTGTAGGCAAACCCAAAAATCCAGCCTATTTTCCTGTACATCTCCTGATGTCCTGGATAGATGTGGAATTCTGGGTGAGCAGAAAGCCCTTTGGGAGTTACTTATTTCTCCCTGCCAGATGCAGACAGAGCAAGCACAGCAGAGGCACAGGAGGATGAAGTGAGATGGGATGAATGCAGGTCAGGGGCTTCCAGGGACGAGGGCCTGATGGGGGAGATAAAAAACAACAAACATGCCAGACTGACCTGACATCCAATGTTTTCCTACTACTGACAAAATTTCCAAATAAACGATTAAGACCAAAAAGGGTGTCTTTTCCAACAGAGTTGTCATGGGTAACGTGGTTGATAATATCCAGAATGTGGCAGGTTTAGGTGCCCCTGACCAAAGACCTTTCAGTATATAAAGCCACCATCAGCATTTTTCTTACAATATTTGCCTTTGTTCCTGTTGCTGTGGCATCTAAGGGAAAAAACTCAGCGTGCTTCAGGATTGTTACTGCCTAGGAGACACTTAAAATCCCAGTGATGCCATTGTATGCTAAGTGAAGCCACAGAAACAGCAAATGGTTTGGGCTGGAAGGGAAATTAAACCCCAACCAGTCCCACCCCCTGCCATGGGCAGGGACACCTTCCACTAGACCAGGTTGCTCCAAGCCTCATCCAGCCTGACCTTGGACACTTCCAGGGATGGGGCATCCACAGCTTCTCTGGGCAACCTGTCCCAGTGCCTCCCCACCCTCTCCAGGAAGAATTTCTTCCTGATATCCAGTCTCAATCTCCCTTTTTCAGTTTAAAACTGTTACCCCTTGTCCTGTCACTACATTCCTTCGTAAAGGTCTCTCCCCATTTTTCCTGCAGGTCCCTTTAAGCACTGGTAGGCTGCTATAAGGTCTCCACAACCATGGTTGGATGGTTTGTTTAGCTCAGGATTTGGGCAATTTGCAGAAACTGACCCCAGTATGGAAGTGTTTTTGTCTGCCTCAGGTTTGAAACTTGGTCTTTTTCTGGTCATGCATTAGCCCAAGGTGTGTAAAATCTGTGCTCAGCTCTCTGCTCTGCCCAGGCTCTTCAGTGTGAGCTGTGCCACATCCACCTGCAGCAAACAAGGGCTCTGCCATCTGGCCATGTGGCGTTGGATTGGGTTGATGACAGGGCTGGACCATCTGAGCTCATTGCTGTGGCATCCTCAAGGAGTCACTGCAGATTCAACAGGCACTTTTAGGGCATGGTTACTCTTATCTTGCTTTAGATGTCACCAATGGATCATGCCTCAGAGTGCCTGTGGTTCTCCACCGAATCCAATGGGAGCCCAGTCTCTTGCTCAAGTGCAGGTCTCCTTAGTAAGGTACTTAAAGCCAGGGGAGATGAATCCCACACTCTGTAGACCCCAAAACTAACCCTGGTTTCAGGTAGCGCTATGGCAAAATGAGCCACCCCCACTGGAAGTCCTTTAGTCCAGTGTCAACCCTGTCCTCTGCTTCAGCTCAGGACCCTTCTGAAGGGGTACACAGTCCTCATTCTGGGTTGCACACCCAAGGGGCTGCCATGGGATCCATGCAACTGGGGCAGCTTGCATTTTTGAGCTCACCCCTTATAAATTGAGGGATACAGCTGGGCACTTTTGCCTTGCAAACATGGTCATGGAGGGAAGCAGAGTCCTCGCAGCACTGTGAACATGCAAGAACCAGTCCTGCCCATGTGAGAGACAAAATCCCTCCATGCAAGCCTTGAGCTCAGTCACAGCAGCAGGACAAGAGCTGCAATTGCCTCTGCGGGTGTAGGACCAAAGCTGAAGAGGAACTGCATGTGCACGTCGACCTTCAGCATCTTCATAACTCACCGTGGTATGTCTGAAACAAGATTCCGGCACTGTCTTTTTGTTTCTGCCCTGAAAATAGGATGCGTAAGGAAAGGTTTATGGGAGATAACTCATTTTATTGGCTCTTCTGCATGAGAATTAATTGCAGCCATATTTATTGCCCAGTAGAGATGAGGTAGATAAGACAATGTCTTTGTTTAGGGCAATGAATAATATATGTTATAAATTCACCAGAACCTTGAAATTTGAAGGACTGATTTTGCTTCCTTCCATGTCCAGGGAGTGAGACTGAGCCTTAACCTTTGTGTGTGACTGATGTTTCATGACTTTCCCATGACTGTGATAATCTGCTCAACCTTCTGTAACACAAAACATGGAATTTATGGATACAGGGTGGCTTGGGCTACCTATAGGATTGGCATCTAGTCTGTGTGTGCAGTGGTGAGAGGCGTATCCAAGGAATAACTCGCTCTGTCCTGTGACAAATGTTTAAGGCAGAATAAAACATACAACTGACTACCGAGGGAGCTTTGACAAGCAGATTTGATGGCTAATTTCCCATCTGCCAAGACAGAGGTTACGTGTCAAACCCGTAACTTCTAGTTGAGCTGGAAGAGATGGTTTTAGAAAGACACCCTTAACAACTAAACTTAAACCCTCCCAAATGTTACTAGAAAGTCAGTTTCTTTCCTAAAGTGACTTTCTCCCAGGCTGTAGCTCCTGATGAGTATTAGGATTCATGTCCCAGGAAACCCCTGATATCTGCAATATCTCATTTTTTAAAAAGAAGGCACATCTGTTGTTGAGACTTATTCTGCCCCTGGGATGGGGCTACTTGCCCCCCGCTCCTGAGACCCTGCACTGCCATACAGATGTTACATGCCCTGCTTCCCAGGCTGGGAATCAGATGGGTTTGTAAACCTTGGCCTTGGAGACAGAGGATGAACGTTGGTTTATCCATCCTACCTGCTTGTGCTCCGGAGCAGAGCTGAAGGGCTCTCTGCATGCACACATTGGTGTCCCTTGGATGATCTCTTATTTCAAAATGAGAGGGGTGGGAGGGAAAGGCAGTGAAAGTCAGAAGTTGTAACTTCAAATACAAGCTGGGATGGGGGCTCGTGCCAGCTTATGAGAGGAGAAACAGGGATGGTTTTGATTAGCGAGAAGGTAAAACACATGGTTAGACTGATTAGTGATGTCCTTTCATAGCTCTCTTCTGATCAAAGAAAGGACAGTTGTGGGGGACACTGGCATCCTCAGTGGAAACTATTATGTCTTGGGAGAAAAAAATATCCATTTATTTTAATCAACTGAGGTCTATAAATGCCTCTGCCTTGGAGAGGCACTGACAGAGCAATGCCTTAGGTGTGACACCAGTGTTGCCACCACTGCAGAGAAGAGGATCGCAGTATCTGAGGTCAAACAAAAAATCACAGTTGCAGGTGTTTGTCCAGATTCTCCAATCTGAAAGGAGGTCACCAGCAGATCAGTTAGACCCTGCAGTACCCAACATAGGCGGACATCCCCTCAGATCATGGAAAATAGGTGGTCGGGCATTTGCAGGGGATAGATATTTTTTCAGAGCAGCTGAATGCAAAAGCAGCAGAGGGCTCATGGTGTGGGGTGAGCAGGCCACAGGATGACAGAGAAACTCAGGCTCGAAAAACAAGTTCTGGACATGGGGGAAAGTTATGCCACTGCAGTGACTGGGGATGATTCAACTGGAGTGATGACAAACATCAACAATGGCTGCAAACAGATGTTCAGGGCTTGGATTTTGGATGTGGACACCTACAATGGGATTGGGCTGCCTGATTTGGCAGGGATTCATTGAAAAGCTTCCCTATTTGCCCTAAGTGTGGCCCCTGTAAAGCCAGTAATTCAGGCCCCTGTGTCTGTTGGTGCACGTTGCCCTTGCTCTGGTCAAGCCTGAACCACGTCCTGAAGCCCTCAAAGGTCCTTTCTTCTAATACCCACCTTCAAATCTAAGATATAGCTGAGACAAAATGGGCAGAAAAAAGGACCTCACTGTTCTAATTTACAGTTGGGTTTTTTTTAAGTACAAGCTCGTAGGGTGTGCTTTCCTTCCTTGGAGGAGCAAGGAAGGCACAAGCCTGTTCCCCTCCTCACTGAGCCCTGTCTCCAATTTGCAGATCAGCATTCATCCAGCACTTGAATTTTCAGCTGTCACAGAGACAAAGAGGAGGGGGAAAAAAAAGAGTCTGATAACTAAAAAGCCACCTATGGATCATTCACAACCAGACAGCCAGAGACAGAGGCTGCTGGGTAAGTAATTTTCACTGGCAGAAGTGACCAAACAGCAGGCAGGATTTTCCCTTGCTCAGTGTTGAGAGCTGTCAGACAGATGGTGAGGTGGTCTCTAGCTTGTGCTGGAAACTTCTGGGACAGGAGAGGTAATTCATCAGCTGCTGAAGTGTGTTTGCTCTCAGCTTCTGTTGTCTTCTTGGATGTGGCCTTGAAACTCACCTTCTGAGTGTGAAGACTTAAAACCACTGGGCACTGGCTCTTGCAGGAGAGTATTCTGCTGTCCTGGTGATGCAAACAGAAGTGTTCAACATCAAAGTCCTTAAACTGCGTATCTTCCAAATCTGCTAGCCCCGTGTATGCTGTCCACCTTCCCTGCCCCAGTTTTTCTAACCTTAAACCCCAGTAATTACCCATCCTTGGCTACAGGAGCAGCCAAAACTGGGTTACGTTGGTTAGAAAATGATAGGTGACAATTTTTTGAGTCGGCTGGGAGATATGGGAACTGGAGGAAGGTCCGGGCTCTGTTGGACACAACCATGTTCCCGTGGGCTCCAGGCTAGTGCTGGAGCTGGGAAGCAAGGTCTGCAGCCTGCCCCACAGCTAGGGAGGGATCGGGTCAGAGAGCATGGGAAGGCATGGATTGTGGCAGGCGAAAGGGTAAAAATCTTCATTTGCCTTGTCTCAGCAGACTGTGGTTTACACAGAGGCTTCAAGCTAGCAGGAGGAGCATGCCAGCTTGCCATGAGGCTAGATTTTGGAAGGGGACATTCCTCAGCAGGCGTTGGCCATAGGAGGCATCACACCACATGCATACCCCTTGAGTCACTGCTCCTTGGGGTTATGATTTCTTTTTTCTCCTCCAAGCCTGAAATGTGCCTTACAAGGCAAATCATTACATTTACTCCATTCTGGTATATGCTCACTCAAGCTCATGTGCTCCTTGGCAAAGCTTAGACCTCTTTCTCTCCCATCACTGCCTCTCTGCCCACTCAGCCATGGAGTAGGTCCACAAAAGCTTCCTTCCACTTGCTTGCATCCATCCAAGGCTCTTCAGGTTCACATAGGGGAGAGGGTAAGGGCAAGGGCTGAGCCCATCTGGGCTGTAGGACTGCACTGCCTGAGGGACAGAGCTACAGCCCCTGCCAGCAAGTTGGCTGCATCATGCAGCATGACCTTGTCTGGTGGGCTGCAACAAAACCCTAAATTTATTGCAGGCACTGACGGGAAGAAAAAAAAAAAAACCAAAAGGAGTTACAATTATGTTGTATGGCAACAGGAACTTCATATTCATTCACAGCCAAGTGTGTTTGTAATTTTGGTCCAGCCACTTTCCACTGCTTGGACTTGAGGCCAACAAACATGGTCATATGAACTGTGGGTCCATCTTAAGCCATGCCCTGATTGCTCTCCTCCTGGTGACTCCAGAACTTAGTCTAAATTTGCACCCAAGCATAAGCAAGGTTGGCCTCACGCTTAAATGATAGCATAGCATCTCCTTGCTTTTATTGCATTGCATCAGTCCTCAGCTGGCTCTCCCATGTGCTGCCTCACTAGAACTGCTTTAACAGCATCTCTAGACTAAGTATTAGACAACAGGCTTTGGGGTGTCCGTCAGAAAGGTGGCGGGATACAACCTCTCCCACAACTCATTCGTGTCTGACTGCTTCAATACTTAGTGCCCACCTGGAACTCTCTGAAGTAGCCAAGGTGGTAAGTTCACAGGTGGAGGTCTGGTAAGGAAGCAGCTGGGGTTACATTAGCACCAGGCTGCACAGTAGTGTTTTTTCAACACTGAAAACTAAAAATAGAGGCCAAGTTTGGTCTTGATAAACTAAGAGAACAGATATTTAAAATTCAATAGTTTAAATCTTTGCAATTTAAATTAATGCTCCAATGAAAGTTAATGAAAGATAAACCTATTCTGGATGAAACAAAGGAAAAAGGGGAGTAATCACTTAGCTAAGCTATAATTTCATTCACTGTTATTAGGTGGATTTAGATTACTTGCTCGCTCGAGATTAGAGATTTGAAGTACAAGGCTGAAATCCTCTTTCTAATCCAGAATTACTAAATCCTTGGATATTTCTCTATTATCATGCTTTGATTTGCATCTAAGCTCATGTTCAACACATGATTTCAGTTCTCTGATAAATACTTGTTCATTCTTCGCCCCTAAATATAGTCCCCTATTTTTCTGACAGCAAACACTGTAGAAAAACCAACACCAACCCCTCCCAGGTTCCCCAAGGTTTCCAACACTTCATACCTCAGCAGGGTGCCGTAGTTATAAACCTTAAAGCAAATGATAATTAATTTTATTGAAACAAAAGATGTCAACAACATGAAGCCACTTGGAAACAGAGGATTTTCAGACTCTGTTCCTATCAGTTCTCATATTAACCCATTTCCCTTGGTGATACAGGTTCCTGGGGAGGCCCATGAGGTGTTGCCTACCTGCCCTAATCATTACGGGAGGAGGTGAGTTGTCTCTGGATGGGCACTAGGGAGGATGGAGTAGCTGGTGAACCCAGTTTGCATAGTCAAGGGAAAAGTATTGTGAATCCCGGGATTCTGCTTGCTGATGTTCAACACGTGGACTGCTTTGGGATAGCAGGATGTCATTTCGTGTTCACTGCCACATCCTAGCAACTGAATCTCGTGTGAAGCTAGGGAGCAAGGAGTTAGCTGGAGTAAGGAGTTAGTTAACATTTTTTAACTCCAGCCCTTTTGGTTTTTCAGCTGTTTAAACGATTGGGGTGCAAAGGGAGTGGTTGGGTGCTGCCCAGAGTCCTAACCGCACTGGTTAATGCTTCAGTGCTCAGTCACGTCTGGTTTCTAGCTGTTACCTGCTCTCACCCAACTGATTTTTAACTCACTTGGCACTTTCGTGCATGTGAGATGTTTGGTTAGATCCCTTATGCTGCGTGTGTGGAAATAAAAGGCCAGCTAAGAACAGACAAGCGATTAGGCATTAGGTGAGGTATAATCCTCCCTAATCACATTTCTAAACCCGGTAGTTGGAGGTAGGATTAGAGTTATTAACATGCGGACACTAAAGCATATAATTTATTTAACAATTACTGGCTCTTTGTGAAGCGGGGTATACACAAGCTGCAACCACACACCAACTCCTCCATCTCGAGCAGGATGAAGCTGTTGTTGGCAACAAAGCTGGCAGCTATGCTTGCTGTCCGCTGGCACAAAGGGCAGCAAAACAGGGGTTACCTTGGGTATAAGCAGAAGAAAATAGGAAATCCCCTCGCAGGACCCTTGTGCAGTCCCATGGGAACATGACTGACATCTAGATATTAAGCTGAGTAAATATAAATAAATTTTAAAAAACAGGATGAAAAATTAGCCATTGTTTCTTAGACTCCTCTCTTCCTGAAAGCACTGTAATACAAATGCACAATAGCTTAAAAAGCTGGAACTTGTAGGATGAAGAGCAGGAGGCAAAGGCAACAACTGGCATGTAGCAACGTTGTGCAAGAGGAACCGGGAAGGGAATCCCACAGCTCCTGGACCAAACCCTGTCCTGAGCATGCCATACAGTTTTCCCAGCTCAGCTGGGCACTACAGTGTTACACCAGAGATTTACGTGCCAGATAGACATCCCGGTAGTCAACAGACTTGTATTGTAATTCTTCAGTCTATCATGCCAGTGTACCTGTCTACGTTTGAAAAATCGAGGTTTGACCTTGTGATTGTGCTGAGGGTGTTTGGAACGGCAGGCTTTTTTAACTGCATTGGTAAAATAAAAATTAAAAAATAAAAATCTGTGTCCCAGCACGTTGCCTGGTACACATTAACCTACTAAAGGATAGTTCCAAGTTGCACTAAGAAGGATGTCAGGTCTGCTTGCAAGCAGGAGGACAGGATGCCAAAGCCCGGGGGGCAGCTCAGTCTGATCACGGGACCATGCATCTGGGAAGTCGCAGGGAAAGCCCAATGCACACAGCTCCCTTGTCCGTGCTCTTTGGTTGCCACAGTCCCTGGCAAAGGCTTGGCCCCAGACCAGCTGCACTCTTCCAGACAAGTCTTGGGCATGGTTTGGGATTTAGGTCAGGCCAGGGACCATTTGCAACAACATTTTTCATGTGCCCGCCCTGTTTTGAAAGCCGAAAGTCTAGTGCTCTGGGCGTTTCCCATTCCACACCGACTGGCGTCTCTGGCTGAGGACGGTTAGCGTGGTACGTACACCATGCACCGCTCCACACGCGTGCACCAGGTGTGCTCACGATGCTGGATGAAAGAAAAAACGACACTGCTATGGTCAGGTTAAGACCATCTTCCAGGTTCAGACCCCATGGGTTTAGATTCCACGTGCTCTGTCAGGTGTCTGGGGCCAGGCTTGCAGATTTGAAGCATCCCGAGGTATCTAAAAATCAAGAGGCTCCCTTTAGAGTCGGTGCAGAATAATAGGAACTCCAGGGCGTTACTCATCCCACCCTAAAACAAGTTCTACAGTAGGCCAGATGAACCGTTTTCTAGACAGTTCCCTGATGATTGTAGGAAGTTTAGGGTGAATAACCGAGATTTTGACATCTGTCTTGTAACATTTGGTGAAGCGCATCCCACCGTCTGTCTGCAGGGACAAGGGGACTGGAGGTGGCCTCAAGGCACCTCTCCAAAGACGCTACAGAGCTAGCCTGTAAATCCCAAGAATGCCTTCTCTTGTGTATATTATAGAAGAAAACCACATTCCAAATACTGTTTTCTGGGACTGTAAGCTCAATGGCGTGGCCAGAGAGATTGGCAACGTTTCCCTGAGCTCCCTTCTCTAGGCTTTGTCCTTGCCCTGACAGTGGCCACGCCATGCATCTCCTGGCTCAGAGCATGGAGATCTTGCAGGTAATGCCTTTTATGAGCGACCTGATACCCTTGCCACGGTTTCTGGCTGAGACTGTAACTGGGCCATGTTACAGATTGGAGTCATATCAGCCGCTGTTAAGTCATCATTCTCAAAAAATGGCAAAAAGTCAGGAGGGGAACAGCAGGATCCGTCATGGCAACAATCTTATCTGCCTGGAGTTGTAAATGGTGCTGGGATGATTCTCTTGCTCCAACCTTTTGCTGAAAAGCAACCTAAGAAGAGAAACTGATGATCTGTTTCAAAATAGATGTTTTTTCTAAGCTACTAGCCATCATTTTTCAAATGTATGCCAACTGTAAAATGTCATGGCTTTTCTTCTGGCTTTATCCAGCAGCAGGAGACCATTATCTACTGGCATTACCTGTGAAATAAGTGCAAACTACCTGTAAGTGCAGCATTGCACGTGCCTGGGGAATTTATGTAAGGCTGAGCTGATGTCAGGGATGGGCTTCAGGGGGGGGGGGGTGGGGGGGTGGGAAACCAAGCACCTAGAACATCTTAAAGAGGCAGAGTTGATTAATCAAATCATGTCTTCAGCTGAACACGTTGTACCTGCCACTGACACAAATAACCTCCGAGATGGTGATTGAAAGAGGATTCACGGGGAAAATATTCTCCCCTAAGATTCTGTTAAGTCTGTGCGTTTGACAGCACATCACTGCGTCTAGACAGCTTCACGGTTAGGCTGACAATCAGCTGTCTGGCACTGATACGGGGTAGGTGAGACACTACGTACGCTTTTCCTCCAGCTCAACTAGAGGAGAAATAACAGGAGCATCAGCCGAAGGATAAGGAGATGGCAACAGGAACAGGTAGTCAAGAAGAAGCCCAAACACACCGTCTGTCACTTCTCCAGGCGTTTCCAGGAGGGGACGTGGAGCATCGTAGCTGCCAGTGCCCATCATTAGGGTTTGTGCTGGGCACTTGGGCGGGAAGATGCCGGGACTCAAAGTCTGCTCAAGGCACGTCTCCGCTGTGTTTCCTAAAGGTGGACAGAGTTCAGACTGACGTTCCCAGCCTCTCTTCCTCCCCAGACAGTGCAGTCACCTGTAACACCAAGTTTGGTGCGTTGCAAAATCCACCTGGGACCTGGGTAAGCGATCAGCCCTGAGATCTGTGTTGCTCTGGTTACACAGCACTCGCAAACCCTGAGCTACTGAGTTCAATCAAGGGGTTTTCAACTCTGATTAAATTACAGACACAGCCCAGAAAGGGCTTTCCAGATGATTCTCCTGTTTCCTTTAACGTTAACAGGGCTTTTTTTCTCACTGGTGAGCTGGAGGCAAGCTGAGCTTCCTACACAAAATCTAACACCAATAATTACACCCAATTCAAGGTCCTTCAAGGCTTTGCATGTGGATGGATTCACACAACCAGGACCCTTCGGGCTTCACAGAGCCAAAATTGTCTGTCTGCACAAACACCTTTCACCTGTGTTAGCTAAGCAGAAGCCTATGGACACACTCAACACAATAAGGTCAAGACAGAGGGCAGCTGGGTCCTTGGGTCCAAAAATAACTGCCCAAACTTGCCTTACATCTTTGCCATCAGACTTCGCTCTTAAGTTCGTGCAAAACACTTGCATTCATTCTGCAAAAGAAGACACAACACCCTTGGAACATCTCTAATCATCTTGCCCATACTTGAGGTGCAATCTACTTTTCTTTTGCTTTGATCTTCCAGACAGTGGATGGGGAATGAGACATTGCTTCCAAGGGATGTTACTGTTGGTCTTCAGCTGCTGTCGATCACAAATAGCTGCAGATTACTGCTTGTGTAGACTTGGAAAGGGATTTATCTTGGAACAAGCTTATTGAACATTAGCCTTTTTCCTTTGTTTCTTGCTCTTTGCAGACCACTGCTGTTTCAGTTGCTGCTTCTATTTATTTGTGCATGGAGTGCTTCTTTCATGTTCTCTACGGCTTTCATCTTTTGCAGCTTATTCTTGCCCTGCTCCTTGCTGTGACATATATCACCAGGCTGATTAAGTTCTCAATCTGACTTTCGTAGCCCCTGTGCTGTGCTTTCCTTATCTCTGGTGCTTAATGGCTCTCAATTGAAAGCAGGTAGATTTAGACTAGGTATCAGGAAGAAGTTCTTCCTGGAGAGGGTGGGAAGGGACTGGGACAGGTTGCCCAGAGAAGCTGTGGATGCCCCATCCCTGGAAGTGTCCAAGGCCAGGCTGGATGAGGCTGTGAGCAACCTGATCTAGTGGAAGGTGTCCCTGCCCATGGCAGGGGGGCTGGAACTAGATGATCTTTAAGGTCCCTTCCAACCCGAACCGTTCTGTGGTTCTAAAGACGCTGTGTTCTGTCGTATGTTTGCTTGCAGTCATGTCCAACTTGCATGCAGGAGCTAACTCAGCTAGACTGCAGTTCCAGATTTTGTTTGTCGCGTCTATCAGAAGACATACCTCTCCATTCCCATTTTCACTAGCAATGTTACTCTAAAGCATTTAAGATCTCATTATTGTCTGACCTTTCTTCACCTGTAAATGTTAAGGTCTGAAAAATCAGAAGCTGTCCTTGCCTGTGGCTGTAAGCTAGGAGTCTTTTCCTACTGCCATGTTTCATAAATATTGACAAATTACTTTTATAGAGTGATCTGCACACTGCAGTAAATGCAGTCACTCAGATTGGTGGTTTTAAGACAGCTGTCTCAAGGAATCAAGGCTGCACATCTCAACTTTAAGAGCAGGGACTGCATTTTGGAAAGCAGTGAATTTAAAAAGGATTTACAGGTCACTGTTGAAAACACTGTAAGCACACATTCCCAGTTTTACATGGTGGAGGAAACAGGGACTTTGAATCCACAGGCAGAAGAGAACTGAATAAAGGCAGAGAAGTGTTATAATGCTGCAAATGCATTCAAGGACTGTTCATGGTTTCAGTGTCCACACTTCAAAAGGGAAGTTGTAGAGGTAAAGAGGATCTGGGATAAGTGCTGGAGTTTGGAAACCCTCCTTGGAGTTAAAGACCAAAGAAACTCAATTTCATTTATGTAAGAAAAAACACTGAGGTGCAACTCACTCCCAGTGGCAAATACTTACATGCAATAAAGATTTCTTTGCAAAGATATCAGCCTGGCAAAACAAACCCAACAAAAAGGTATAATGAGATGTAACGGCGTGAAGTTGAAGCTAAACAGATCCCTTGCAGATACAAGAGGCGCTCATTTTCACCACACCAACCTAGCAGGCAGGATCCCTCCCACCCCAGGTTTGTGATCAGAGTCGAGCTGCCTTCCCCATGGCTGATAGGCAATAGCTCAGAGCTGCAAAGGCTGTGGGCTCAAAAAAGGGTTCTGTGGGGGAAATTATTTGGCCTTTGAAATGAATAACATACAGGAGATTGTTGTACTGGTCCATCTTAGTCATAAATTCGAAGACTCTGGTAAAATGCTTATTTTTAACCTCTCGGTGCCTTAAATCCTGCGGCCAAAACATGGCATCAAGACCGTAACCTCCCACATATTGGTAAGAAGGGGGCCTGTGTTGCCGGAAGGGCACTTCCTAAGCACCGCAGGGTAGAACTTTTCCAGACAGAAGATTTTGCTGTGCTGAGAGACGACACGTGCCCAGCACCAGCCTCCTGCACCAACTTGATCCCAAGCTGGAGGAGGCAATACCAGCTCTTACACCAAATGGCAGAGGCAGGAACAAGTTGAGTCGAGTTCTCCCCAACCTCCTGTGTAAACACGATGGCTGTCAGTGTCACGCCATGGCTGTCCTGAGCAAAGAGCTCCTTCCTCTGTCACCCCAGCTGACGAAATCCTCCTGCCTCCCTGGTAATGCGGAGCGCCAGGGACGGAGGCTCCAACACAGCCTTCCCTGCGGATTACACAGAAAGAGCTATCAGTTGGCTTTGAGCGTTGTTAGAAGGATAGAGATTTTTTGCATCAGTTATTCATCCTGATAAATGCCAAGAGATGAAATAAACAACATGACAGTTTTATAATGATAAAGTCCCAGTATATTTTTAAGGCCTAATTTTTTATTATGGCAACATTTTTATTTGGTGATAACTTCACCTGCATAGCAGTAATACATGTTTTATATCTAAAAATAAAACTAAGCAAGACAGGATTTTTCAGGTTCTTTGAATTCCTGCTTGATCTCTTCTATCCATCAGAATAACACTAACTTTTAAAATTGTATTTTTAAAATTATATTGTCATAAACCACTAATTTTGAACGCACAAAGAGAATGTCCAAAATCTGTAACTAAAGCTTTGCAAGACCAGTAATGACATAAAGAAAACTTTTACCTCAAAGGATTCTAAACACTTCATCAACTAATACAGACAATATATCCAGAGATCACTTCCAACTCGGCTACAATCTTGCACAGATGGTGTAGAAAACTGGGGTAAATCTCATTGAGACTAATCTATACAAACATATGCTTAATTAGCATAGTGCATCTTACACAGTGTAAAACAGAAACAGACTGTATTGCAATAACCGATCACAGCATAAATTGGTTTATTTTGATCCTTCCTAGGGAGGCACAAACTAATTTTTTTTATTTTCCAGATTTCATTGTAATGAATTAATTTCAGCTTGCTGGAAGAAAGCAAACAGAAAAAGGAATTAAGCATGATAGAAAAATTAATCACAACAAGGTTTGCATTTATGCTGAATTCTGTTCCTATGAGTGATCCCACTGCTGGTGTATTCACGGCATAGATTTAAACATGTACACAAATCCTTGCTGGACCAGGGCCTACCGTTAATTCAGAAACAAAGCTATTGTCCCCCAGGCCTACTCACAAATTGCACTTGTTTATTTAAGTCAATAAAGATAAACTTGTGTAAATCTCTCTGTAAACAAGGCTATTTCACTTTAATGATGGCTTATTTGGGGTTAGCATAAATGTGTTTTCTAATCAACTTCAACTAATCCAAAATAAAGGATGTAGACAGATGAAGGGTGCAGTATTTGGAATAATAAGACAGGACAGAGAGATAACCTGAGAAAAAAAACAGAAATGCTGACAACACCAAATGTTTCTAATCTATAAAAATTAGGAAAACAAGAGGAAGAATAAGCCAGTTTCAGCAACCACTGATGACTGAAAGTGGACATCCCATAGCCGGCAGCAGGCAGAGAGGGTATGTCCGAACAGGACCTCAGGGAGCTCACATGGGAGCCCCTGCCCCTCCACATCTTGGGAGGGAGCAGCCAAGTGCTGCAGGGCCCCAGGGAGCTCCTGCAAAACCATCTCGGAGGCTCCACAATCTGCATAACTGCAACCTCGCTGCCAGCCAAGCAGAATCGAAACGTGCCTTGAGTTCAAGCAGTGCAAGACTCTACCGTTCCCTGGGTTGGCTGACCACACCTACAGTTAGGCATAAAACCATGGCTTTGAAGCCAGGAGACCGGTACAAAATTGAGTTCACCGAGTGTAGGTATCACATCCGTGATTGCACCTGAGCTACCCAGTGCCCTAGGTGGGTCCAGGCCTTCGGGATTTTCCTGTAGCAAGACCTTATTGCCCGATTGCACCAACACTCCCAATCCATTTCAGCTTAAAGTCAAACGAGTTAAGGCTGCAAAAGAATTCAAAATTCAAGTGTTTGGCTATGACAACATCGTCTCTCTTAACTCACTCTGCTTTTGGTTTTGGTTTGGGCAACTGGGCTTGTATGTAACTAGGCACTGGGAGTAAGTTAAGGTAATGGAATCATGTACTGATCAGAATTATACAGTGTAAGTGAGGAATGTCAGCAGACATATAGATTTTCTCATCGTGTTATGAATTTCTTACAGGAGATGTCACTTGTAAGGATGACTGTCTCACTCCATTCCATCTGGTAAATGTAACGTACTTTATGGCACGAACACCGACCGGTTGGTACTGTGATGGGTCAGAAAGGCATATCCTTGCTTTCAGCGCGTTACTCGGAATACTAGTTATTGCCTAAGTCCACTTTGATGAGGGTATAGGACACACACAGCAGGCTTACATCAAGGTCTGTCAGTCGTGGGGTTTTTTCACTCTGAGACTGTTCCCTTATTTTGCTTTGCTTTGCCTCGAAATTTCCCAACAGCCAAGCCCGAAACAACAGCGATTTATGTAACATCGGAAACATACTTCTGCATTTCAGAAGAGGTAGTGAACAGATTTGAGTTTCAACATTTCGGAGAAATTTCACTGTTGAAAAGATAAATAGAAGAGCTAAAAATACGAAATGCTTTTTTGTGTATTTTGCTGTTACTTGTGGAGTTAAGTTGTGGTAGTTTTTAAAGTTTGAGGAGTACTCGGCCCTTTGCATATATTTAATCTAGTATATGTGATATGATTAAACAGAATTTCCTATTAATTTGGGGGATTTTTATGCCTTGTGCAGTAGCCGCCTTTTTATTATGCTAAAGCTCTTCTCTCATCACTTTAATGCAATGCCTGTTTAGACAGCACGCCAGCAGTGAGTCGTCTTGAAAATCAACCAACATCCCCCTCACAATGTGATGGGAAAAGCGTAGTGCGGTGTCCTCTTTAACCCTCTGTGTGCGGCCACAAGAAGCTGCACAGTGTGAAGCTGCCTACAAACTCCATGTGACATAAGGACAAGGGGTTTAAACCCGAATTCAACACTCTGAGGCTGAGGGATACACAGTCTCAATCCTAGAGGAGTTGTTTCATGCCATTACCTCCACAGGGGATTTTTTTGCAAGTGTTGGAGTGTTCACCCCAGTGACAGGCCGTCCCACAACACCAGGGAAAGGCTCCTTTCAAGCTGCTTGGCCACGAAGTAATGCAGCATGGAAGGAAATCTGTCCCTCTCAGTTTCCAGACCCAGCTCCTCTGTGCACCATCCTCTCTTTAGTAATCTTTTGCAGATTTGTGGAAGATGAAAGCTATCTTCACGTAAGTCTAGAGAGACACTAAGATGCTCAAATGGCATTTACAGTGAGCAGGGAAGCAGCACTGCAGTCGCTGAAGTAAGAGACAGAGCACTAGCTGAAGTACATGCTACTGCTCCAGTCGAAAGAGCTAAGAAACCTGGGACCATTTAGGAGATGCTGACCCATTACAGTACCAAGCGGTTGGTGTTTGTGTCCTAAAGCATGTTACACTTACCAGATGGAATGGAGTGAGACAGTCATCCTTACAAGTGACACGTCCTGTATGAAATTCACAACACAATGAGATATATTAGAGCAAATCCATGGTTCTCTGTGGGTTTATGGTCATTTTTGTCATACATTATTTCCCCTCTTGAACATGCTGGCTGATCTTTTTGTATCACAACTCTGTTCAAAGCTCTTCCTTTATTGGTGGTTTTTTTTGTTTGTTTGGTTGGTTGTTTTTTTTTTTCCCCCCAGTTTAACAGATCATTTTGACATATTGGTAATAATGATCTCAGCACAAAAACTAGCTGCCCTGCCTCCCAGCCCTGCCCTCTTGGCACTGTGCTTCACACTTGCCTCTACCTTCACCCAGTGATATCTGATAGTGTCAAGTCATTTAGAAATCCTGGGTGTCTGAAGTTATCTGATATTGGTGTTGTATTTCTTCTACAACACCAGGGGATTGGGTCACAGCCTTGGGGAAGTTGACGTGTATTCTCTGTAGCACAGTGCAGCCAGCCTCTGTTCCATCATGTTTTCTTTAGTTCTTAGGCTATTTCCCTTGTTCTTGCTAGCAGACAGGTGACTGTGAAATACCCCTGTGCTGTTTCTGTCTCTCTGTGAGGATGTTGATCCCTCTGACACGTGCCATCAGCTTTGCAAGAGGTGCTGATGCTCTTCCACTGCTGGTTCAAATCCAACTGGGACTGTCGACCACCAGTACCTGACTGCTGACATCCAAAATGTGCTGAGCAACACAGTTTACTTAAGGGCCTTCACCTTTGGTACCAGGGATCGAGTTTTGCTGTTTGTTTTCACCAAATCGAGTATTATTCCTGCAGTTGCAGGTGTGTGACTGGGAGTCCTTTCTGGAGGCCTGTTTTAAGTTGCAGGTGCACATCTTGCCTGGCTTCTCCACGGCAACCATGGTTCTCAGGTAACGTCCGGGCTCTCTGATTTGCAGCCCTGATGATGCTTTCTTCCATTTGCTTTATTTCTCCTACTGCTTACAATTTCCTTTGCTAAAGAAAAGAGATTTATACAGATGTTGGGTTTTTTTTTTTGTTGTCAGAGTCCCCCAGTATAAGCTCGTCAACATTCTGACCTATTTCAACCAAACCTTACAGGGACAAGTAAGGTTTGTAAGCTTTTTAAAATCCAAGTTTCATGGCAAACAGCAGCTGCATTAGAAAAGAAAAACCTTGATAGTGCTCAGCCAGGGAGAGCTCAGCCCTTATCAGCACTGTTTGGCTTCCTTGCCAATAGTGAAATGGTGGGCAGCTGGCCAGTCAGCGCACGCATGGCCCTGAACCAGCCATAGCATGTGCTGCTCTGTGCCCAGATAGCAAGCCAAGAGAAGTAGGTTGGGGACACAGAAAGGAGCTTTGGATAGATCAGAAGTCAGCCTTGGGGATGTAAGAGGAGAGGGGGCCGTGGATTTATTGCAGTGGAGAGGTGAAGGGAATGTCTGACACAAATCTATAGGAAAGCTGAGCTTAATTAACTCACTGTTCATAGAAAAGAATTCTCTCTGAATGCAGCGAATCCTCCACAAAGCAAGTGCTGTGCTGGACAAATAGCCTGTATCTGTTTCCAGGTACAACATGCCTGGAACACCTCCTTATCTTTCAAAAACATGATGGTAATCTGTTAGCTGCTCTGCATTGTCTGCAGCAGGTATCTTCTCCGTTTTACTTTTGCGTTTATTTCATGACTGGCTTGAATCTCAAACTCACAGAACTGGGAGAGAAAATACAACAAAAAAACCTGAGTAAGATACATGTCTGCTTCAAGCTGGGAAAATCCAAGGACAGACAAGGCAAGAGAGAGATATCTGTGAGTCCACATCTATCATACTGTCAGAAGACCTAAGTGATGGGAGAGGTGCCTCACCTGGCTCCTGACAATATCAGGCCTGTTGAGATGGGATACGTGCCCAAGACACTGAATCATAACATCTACGTCACTGAGTGCAGAAAGTGTTTCAGTCTGGAAGAGGAGTGTGCCTCTGGAAAGCAAGCTATTGCGTTCGTGAGATGGGACCTGAGGTGTAAGAGAAGTGGCCTACAATTGAGATATATGGGAGGGAAAAACGGAAGAGTAACGAAAAGTGGTAGCAAAAAAACAGAGCATCTCCAAACAGACTTAAAGCAAAGCAGGAACAGACTTTTTCACCCAAAGAAACCCCAATAAACTTCCTTCTTGTGTCTTACCACTCATGCTTTGGGGCACCTGCCCGGCATCACCTCAAGGACTTCTGTAGCCAAAGAAACAATAGGATTCATGGAATCATAGAATGGTTTGGGGTGGAAGGGACCTTAAAGATCATCTAGATCTAACCAGATGCC
>NW_010238202.1:0-996 GCF_000690775.1 Eurypyga helias | reverse complement strand
AGACTCATCCAGCCTGGCCTTGAAGACATCCAGGGATGGGGCATCCACAGCTTCTCTGGGCAACCTGTCCCAGTCCCTCCCCACCCTCTCTGGGAAGAACTTTTTCCTGATATCTAATTGAAATCTTCCTGCTTTCAATTTAAACCCATTACCCCTTGTCCTGTCACTACAGGCCCTTGTAAAAAGTCCCTCCCAACTTCCTTGTAGCCCCCCAGGGACTGGAAGGTTCTATAAGGTCTCCCCGGAGCCTTCTCTTCTCCAGGCTCAACAAGCCCAACTCTCTCAGCCTGACCCCACGGCAGAGGGGCTCCAGCCTTCTCCTAGGAAGAGATCCTGACGTGTCCCTGGATGTGCAGTTGTGGGCGACAGGTGCTAATTTACTTGTGGTGAGCCTGGGCATTTGGTTAGGCACAGGAATTTGATTAAATTACATCATTACCACACCACAGGTAGTTAAAACTGTGAAGTGTCTAACAAGGCAGTCGCTAAAAAATCCAACCAAACCCAACATGAGGAGAAAAGTGCCCTAAGAGCCACGGAATATGGAGGGGGGCAGCCCCAGGGCTGGCGCAGGCAGAAGCAGGAGGCTGGGCAGGCTTCAGGGTGGCTTTACCTCAGCGTCACACCTTGGGGATCCCAGCGGCTCTGCAGGGCCTGTCCCAGCCTTGAGCTGTTATGCCATCACAGGAGACAAAGCCACAGGGAATTTAAACTGGTTTGGGATATGGCCAGGGAAGCGGGGCCTGGTGAGGGGCCTGGCTGCAGGGCCGTGCTCCCCTCGGGCCATGGCTGTGGGAAGGGAGCAGCGGCCGGTCACCGAGCGTCCAGCTTGGCTCCTGGACCCCTCTGAAGGGAAGAGGTTTCTCTCTTCTTCGACCCAGACGCATTTAAACTTCGATTTAGTTATGGTTTTATTTGCTGCTCGAGGGCAGAAGGGCCGGGCCCTGAGGTAAATTCTTGCGGGAAGCACCGCACTATTTTTTCTCGGCTCCCACC
>NW_010238201.1:0-24203 GCF_000690775.1 Eurypyga helias | reverse complement strand
TTCCTGGCTGAACCCAGTACAATATGCAAAAGACTAGGGGACATCTCCAGGGGAGACCATATATCACGTTCCATTACCTGAAGGGGCTACAAGGAAGCTGGGGGGGACTTTTTACAAGGGCCTGTAGCGACAGGACAAGGGGTAACATTTAAATTGAAAGTGGGGACGTTTATATCAGGAAGAAGTTCTTCCTGGAGAGCGTGGTGAGGCACTGGCACAGTTTGCCCAGAGAAGCTGTGGATGCCCCCTCCCTGGAAGTGTTCAAGGCCAGGCTGGATGAGGGCTTGTGCAACCAGGTAAGGTGTCCCTGCCCATGGCAGGGGGGTTGGAACTAGATGGTCTTTAAGGTCCCTTCCAACCCAAACCATTCTGTGATTCTGTGATAAGGTTAAGTTTAAAGACAGCAACCACAAGTTAAGGTCTATCTTAAAAACTTCGGTGTAAAATCTGTTGATTAGATTATGTAAAGCAGCGGGCAAAAAACTTGCATGGCCTGTGCTGCTTGAAGTAATTTAAGCCTTTTGCTGACTTTGCGTCTGTGCTTTACTGAAAAGTTACTCCTAGTTGCAGCCAAAATGTAGTATCAGTACTGGGGACATGATAAGCTGCTAAAATGTAATTTTATCCAGTACTGCAAGTTCACTAAGTGTTCTAGCACTGCATATGTATTTCATGCTGAATCTGTACCACATCTCACAAGTATAATTTACATGATGGAAATAAAAGCCTGGTTGGGTGTTGTTCAGTTTTGGGGTTTTTTTCCTTTAAAAATGAAAGTATCAATTCTGCTAAATAGAAAAAATATTTAGAAGAAATACTAGAAAAAAGTTCTCTGCATGGTTGGGTGTTACTTATCTCTCAAATAGGGAGAAAACTGTTTGGGATCTTCTCATCGTTCAGTATTAACTTTTTGTGAATGATCACATGATCAAGAAATGTTAGAGGCTGGATCAAGTCCCAGCTGAACTTTGTGATTTAGTCTCTGAAAAGTGTCTCTGAGGCTTATGACATGAACTACTGGTTATCATAAAAATCACTGCTTCATTTGTGTTTTACTGATACCAACTTCTGTGCATGTGCTTCTATGAATCTAGGAATGGTGTCTGTCCTGGATTTGATGCAAGGTGGTTTCCCTTCACGAGCTTCATTTCATGAACTGTATAATATGTACAAGAAATACTTGCCTGAAAAATTGGCTCGATTGGATCCTAGGCTCTTCTGCAAGGTAAGAAGAATTAATTCTTCCACTTTATCATCCAGGACATAAAATGTATTTTTGGGGTTTTTTGTGTGGATTTTTTTAACTTTATTTTGTGGGTTTTTTTTGAAGGAGCCAGAATATAATCCTAAGTGTTTTCTGTATTTCAGGCACTATTTAAAGCCTTAGGACTGAATGAAAATGATTACAAATTTGGGCTAACCAAGGTGTTTTTTAGACCCGGCAAGGTAATGTTTCTCTTGGAGACCATGAATGTGAATCCTAGAATAATTTTGGTTGGAATGGTCCTCTGAAGGTGACATTGCTCAACATGTTGCTAAAAATGTGGCCAACTGAAATAACATTGCCCAGGGATCTTTGTAAATACTGTTCATTTTCTGTGAAAAAAATCAGTATTAATACTGTTATCATTGGTTTTGTAGTCTTGTTACTAATGCTGCTGTACTCCTACTGCAATGTCTCTTTTCCCAGACATTCTACTAGTCACTTAAGATTCATGTTGACTGCTAAAAGACCAAGTCAGAGCAAAGAAAAAATATTTTCTGGTGAAACCTATTTATAGCTGAAATCTCTTCCTGTGATTCTGAGCACTGCATTGCTGCTGTGCAGAGAAAGGTGATGAGCTGTCGTGACCAGAAAGGACAATTATTGTAGTCCCAGAAGAATGTTCTTGCTGTCATAATTACTGAACAGTAGAAGTGCAGCATTTTCAGAAGAGGTTGCCTTTAGTTGCACTCCTACACAAAGGTTAAAAATTGAAAAGTGCTTTCAGGGTTTTTATTTTTTCCCAGATACAGAATTGGAAGTGTCTAGAAGTTGTGGAAGGCCAGAGTAGGTGTTCAGCATGTAGAGAAGCAATTAATTTTTAAAAATTTTGGCATTAAGTGTTTGTAGTGATTAATAAATGGATTATTCAAATGCTGTGTTGCATATCAATTAAACGAAAAAATAAACAATCCCTCCCTTGATAGTCATTTCTGTTATCATTAAAGAATAGTGATGCCGGACATACCTGCTCACTTGAATTACTTGAAAGCTGGTATAATGATGGCATGCAGTTTACATTTAAAATAATCTACCTTTTTAACTCAACATGCTCTTAAATAATAATGTCTAGCACTCTGTGTTCTCCTAGTTTATAGAACTTCTTATTTAGTTTGCAGAGTTTGATCAGATAATGAAGTCTGATCCAGATCACTTAGCAGAGCTGGTGAAACGAGTGAATCGCTGGCTGATCTGCAGTCGTTGGAAAAAAGTTCAGTGGTGTTCTCTCTCCGTGATTAAATGTACGTATTTCATGTGTTATTAAATAAAATTGTTTAAAAATATAGCAAAGCGATTATTACCACCTTAAAATGTGGAGCAGGACGTGCTTAGCAGATGATTACGTACTAACGTCTGAGTGATCGCTTTCAAGGTTGGTGAGATTCTCTTGTGCTTTATGTTAGGTACGTATAGGGGGGCTTAAAGCAGAGGTTTTTGAAGGTGGGACATATAGCACACACCAGCCTCCAGTGTCCAGTCTGCTTGGGTGCTTATTGAAGCCTGGGTAAACGCTGGCACTGAAATAACTAGCTATCACAGGTCTTGCAGGGAAGAGACTTCTACCCCAGCAGGAACGAACAGTAGTTCAAGTCTCAGCTGACCATGTGGAGTCATTTGGTTCTGGGAAGTGCCTGCACAAAGGTCATCTCTGGACAGAAACTGCTTGTTAGAAAGTACTGACATGAATTATGGGGCAAATATCTCCATTACTGCTGATCAGAAAATCATAGAATCATAGAAGGGTTTGGGTTAGAAGGGACCTTAAAGACCATCTAGTTCCAACCCCCCTGCCATGGGCAGGGACACCTTCCACTAGACCAGGTTGCTCAAAGCCTCATCCAGCCTGGCCTTGAAGACAGCCAGGGATGAGTGCCTGTCATTACTGATGGCCAGTTTCCAAGTGCTTGGCCTGCCCAGTGTACTGTGCAGAGTAGGAGTGAGGTGGTGTGGAACAGAGATTGGTGGTTGTGGGGTGCTTCAGTGAAGATGTCTGGGAGATGGGGAAAGATCTTCTGCAGAATGTCAGGGATCTGTAATAACACGGAGGGTAGAAAGTATATGTTAAGATGGGGGTGACTCATGCCTTATGGCTGCACATTTGGGCCAGCACAGTTTGTTGCATCTACGTCTGTCGCTGATTGGCTGTTATTTGTTGTTGTTTATACTGGGGCAAACAGGATTTGAGAGTTCTTATCATACAGGTTTCAGACATCAGAAATTGTAACCCTAAAATCATGGTTTTGACCTAGAAATTTATGCTGTTTGTTTAGCTGAGCATTTCCTGCTTGTTAGGACCAGTGACTTCATGCTAAGCTTGCTGATGTCCGTGAATCTGGAGCGTGGTGGTGGGGTGTGCACACTTAATTCTTCCTGTTTGTTTTGGACAGGAGGCAGTATACCTAGCTCAGGATTGTGAATTCTGTCCTCTGCTGTGTTTTAAGTGTGGTTCTGGTATAGATGGAGCTCTCAGGCACATGTAGTCTACATATGGTTTTCAGCCATAAACTGTGTGATACAGGAGTCGTGTTAACTTGTACATACCATTGAGACTCAGTGTCTTCTGTTTGTTTGCAGTGAAAAATAAGATAAAATATCGAGCCAGTGCCTGCATTAAAATACAAAAGACTGTTCGTATGTGGCTTTGCAAGAGAAAGCATAAACCACGGTAAGAGGATACTCCTTGGTTGAAGAAAATTGCGGGTTTTTAAAATATTTTCTTGTGAATGTAAAGAGGAGATTTACTATGCTTTAGCATCATTCTATGGCTTCAGATGTATCGAGTTAAGAACGACTGGAAGAGACTTTTGAGAAGTGCCATGTCGCTCCTCTCTTTCCCAAGGATGAATAGTCTAAATCTGAACTTTTCCTAAGAGATGTTTATTTACCTTATAAAATCCTTGAGTTATAACCTAGTTATTAGAAATCCTTCGTTAAGTCTCTCAAAATGAAATTTAAGCTCATTAATTTGTGTCCTTCACTCATTTGCACCTTTCGTTATTGGCCCCCTTTCTTTTCTATCTTAAAAATAAATGTGTGTTCTGCCTGTCTTGTCTCCTCTTGAAATTAAACAATTCCATTAGCTTTAATATGGCTGTATGGAATACTGATGGAAAAAAATGCTTTGGCCATTAATCTCTGCTGACACCTTTTTGTTCTTTGATAGAGATCCAACTCTCTCTACTTTTAATAGTGGGGTTCTTATAAAACATTTTCTTTTACACATTTTGATGATTATGTTTCATTTTGTACCTTGGCATTTCTGAGAATGTCCCTATATTTTTAAGCTGTTCTGTACTCATCTTTAATGATTTGATTTTGTTTCTGCTTTTTGTGTGTTGCTTTCCTGAATCCCAGTTCAGTGATTTCTTTCTAGGAAGACTGTCTCTGCGGAGTTGGAACTTGCATGTGTGGCCTTCAGTACTGGTTCCTTAAGAAACTCAAAGTTTTCCTGCGCTCTTCTTTTTAAAAAAAAAAACAAAAAACAACAAAAAACCACAAAAAACTGTGGGGTGTAATGACTGGGTTCTCTGCTGTGTATTTGGTTTATCTGCTTTGGTCCCATTATTGCTCTTTGGGTATGTTGCCAAACTCAACCTTTAATCCACTCCAGTCAAAATCCTCTAGTGGATACTAATGATTTGTTATTAAAAAAATACCCACCAACAAAACATATTAATTCTCAAAATCACATTTTTCCATTTTGAGTCACCGTATGCTAATCAGTGTTAATTGTGGTCCCAAAAGGCTCCATTGCTTAATTATTTAATGCGATAATGTTCGAATTTCAGAAAGAGAGGGTGAATTTTAACTCATCTCCCCAATCTACCTCTTTAACCTGAGTGATTAGTGGTGGTTTTAAAAATATGTAAGCTTGTATCAACATTTCCAGATGCAAATAAACTGTCTTACCCTCACAGAATTGATGGCCTGATAAAAGTGCGTACGCTGAAGAAGAGACTTGATAAATTTAATGAAGTAGTAAGTGCTCTGAAGGAGGGGAAGGCAGAGACAAGCAAGCAGGTCAAGGAGCTGGAATATTCTATTGATGCTTCAATGACCAAAATTAAGGTATTGTAATAATCAGAGAAATAGTTTCTTATTACTGGAATCTTAAAAAAAAAAAAAAAATCTGAAGTAGAAGGGCAATATATTTTTCTTAATAGAAAAGACATTTTAATGTAGAGGTCTTTTCAGAGGCACTGGGTAAATCCTGTTTAAAATTATTTGTGAATGTCACTGAAGTGAATCCTGAAACTAGGTGCATACACGTGGACTTTGCTACTATCATGTGCGTGTCAAAATTGCCGCTGGAGAATTTAAAGCAAAATACCATGCTGAAATTGTGAGACAAGTGTTGTTAATTAATCTGCTTGTTGCTTTTAGTATTGGAAGAATACATATTAGCAACGTTTTAAATTGATCATGGCTGAAATGTACAAGCATTTGTCACAGTGTGAAGAGATTTATATTCCAGTTATGAATCTTTTTCAGACTTGGTAGTAAAGAGGATTCAGCTTGCTGATCATGCTTCAGGGTCTGCAGTTCTCATTTTCTTACTACAAATGTACACAGACAGGATGAAAGCATGTTGGGATTTATTAATGAAAGAAAAAAATTAATGTGGGGATTTTTTTGTTTCATGCGATGTTACAGCTTTCTTACTGATACATCTTAAGATTTTTCTATTTAAAATCACGGTTGAAAAGGTGATAGAGTTAACCTGTCAACTTAGACTTCTCTTTTCTAATAAAAAAAAAAGGTAATTTGATGATCGTCATGACACGCCCTCGGAAGAAGTCAGCAAACACACATTGTGGTTTCATTATTACACCGTATATGTAAATTGAAAAATGAGATTAAGTTGTAGCTATCAGTAAGGTTTAAAAAACATATGGAGCAAAGACTATTGTTTTAGGTATTTTCAACCTGTTATTTTCTACTAATACCTTTCTAAAAGAAGTTAGTCATGGTCCAGTACTACTTCTGAGTGCTAGCACGCATATTAGAAGAAACTGTTGGGTGCAGAAGGCAGAGCTGTAACCAACCACTATAGGAGCTAAGAACATGACACAAACGGGATAACGCGAGTCCCTTAGTTTTCATCTTAGCATGGTAAGAATTAATGACTGTTGCTTAAAACTGCAAGACTGAGAAACTGAAGGCATGTTTGAAAGAGGTCATGTTTAATTTCAGTGATAACATGGAAATTACTTGGTGTGGCTTTATATGAGAGAAGATAGTAATGGATCCCCAGGTTTTTAGGAAGGGGAGGATGTGCTCAAGTTCCCACTCCCTGAAGTATATATATAATTTAATTGTACTGCTCAATGCTCTCATTTCGCTTAATATTTTTTCAATATGCATTTTTTAAAAGTGAAGTACAAATGTTAAGGCACATAATCCCCTCTTATTATTTCATTTTGCAGACCACTATAATGACTAGGGAACAGATACAGAAAGAATATGACGCTCTGGTTAGAATCTCGGAGCAGCTTCTGAGTGCACTGCAAAAGAAGAAACAGCAAGAGGAGGAAGCAGAGAGGCTACAACGCATCCAGGAGGAGATGGAAAAAGAAAGAAAGAGGCGTGAAGAGGAAGAACGGCGACGAAGGAAGGAAGAGGAGGAAAGACGTCTGTGAGTCTTTTAAGTTGCTGCGTATAGAATGAGAAGAAAGTAGGAAAAGCATGTTAATGAGGTCATTTTTAATACTCCCATGCTTGAAAACAGTCACTTGGATTGTACTCCGGGAGTGCTATGCAGTGTTAAAACATTTCCTTTCCCAGTGATTTATATGGTAAGGGTAGTCAGAATAGAGTATTCAAGAAATTACATGATGCAGCTGGACTTGGAAAGTTTCCTGACTTTACATGTAGTGGCCTGTCATCAGGACTATACTGACTTCTGGATCACCATTCAGTTTTGTGGAAGATACTTTTGTATCTCTCAGAATCGTAGAATCATAGAATAGTTTAGGTTGGAAGGGACCTTAAAGACCATCTAGTTCCAACCCCCCTGCCATGGGCAGGGACACCTTCCACTAGAGGTTCTTTTGTTTGCTTGTATCATAATAACATGTTTTCATTTTCTCCTTCTTTTTTATAATAGGAAATCTGAGATTGAGGCAAAGAGAAAGCAGGAAGAGGAAGAAAGGAAAAAGAGGGAAGAGGAAGAAAAGCGTATTCAGGTTAATGTTTCAGCTATATGGGGAATTTTTGGCTGTTTTTTTGTTATTGTTGGGTTTGGAGTGTGGTTTATTTTTTGAAAACTTTTTTCAAAGCTTAGTTTCTCCACTGAGTCTTAATGTCTTCATTTTATAAATGAATGTCTCACTAAGTCAGAAACCGTGATTAGGGCATCCCAAGACAGATCACCTATTTCTAGTCTACATGCAAGTTCAGGTCTTCTGACTAGGTGCATTTGTTTTTAAAAGGTTTTTAAAGTTATTTTAAAGTTAAAAACATACAACACTGTAGAGCCCTAGTTTAGCCTTTGAAGTTTTTGCAGATGTTCCATGTCAGGCCAGTTTGGCACTCTTTTAGTAGGTCACATCTGGACTCAGCCTGTGTCATGTACCAGCTTAGTTGTAAACACTTTCAGAATATTGGTAATAATGAGACGATACAGGACTGTCTGTAGTAACCCTTTTGACAACACTCATGTAGAATAAATACATGCTGTTCAAACCCTACTCTCCCACCCCTTTCCCCTTGATTCCTGACACTTCTTACTGATCCCATCATGAACTCTCACTCTTAGGCCCTTATACCCTTGTTTTGCTCTTGTCTCATAGGTTGCCTGGAGGCAAAAAGCTTCTCTGTAGGGCAGTTGTAGCAAGCACAGAGCCATAGCCACTGATATTTACAGACTCTTAAGCCCTGCCCATGATTAATGAGAAGCAGAATTTTTCTCCTGTATCTTGTTATCCCTGGAGTTAGCCTAGCATTGCTTATCCTCCTTGTGTCTGCATACTCATTTCTATCACCTCATCCTCGTTCTAAACAAGACACTGGAACTAACAGAGAAAATATAGCCTAACGATGAAAAATGAATCCTTCCTCTGTGATTGGGTCTGGCACCTGTATCAGAATAGTAAGTGCTACCAGCTTGCAGAAGTTAAACATAAAAAGGCTAAGCTGCTAGTCTCTAAATCATTGCTTGCATATCATTGCTTGGAGATCATTGCAGATGTACCTAGTGTTTTGTGAGAAACTCATAGGATAATTTCCCATTCAGGGACAGTTTAAATGGGCTAAACTTTGTTCACTGAGGATGCAAGATGGCCTGTTAGCAGAAGGGTTAAAAACTTAGTCTGGGAGCACTATGAGCATCTCTAGAGATTGTCTTTATGTTTCTGTGTTTCTGAGATGTAGATACCTGCAATGCAGAACATAATTTAAACTTTTACTTAGAAATACTGCATTCGTATCCAAGCAGGTACGTAATCCAGTAGAGTGTTTCTTTCTAACACATATCGTTAATTATTCATTATCTTCATAACCACTCCTTCTGGTAGTTGCTACTATCAGCTAATCTAAAATGGGATTCATAGTGTAAAGTCACTGGTGTTGCTGCACTGCTTTAGTAGTGCAAACTCACGATGATGAGTGGGAATTGACTTTGCCTCCTTTGTTGACTTTGGCACACCAAGAAAGGCACTCCTCAGACTTGGCATGTATGACTTATAGAAGTATAAATTGGATGGTCACATTTTGCTTACTGTGTATGCAAGGCCCTTTGTTAAATAATGATGGTAAACTGGAATTACAGTTTTGCGCTGCAGAGGCACTATATCTGGATTACTCCTGCATTGTAGCAGGTTGGAATTTTACTATTTGCTTAAATTCAAAGCCAGATCAGGTCCACAGAGGGTTCCAGTGTTTAGTTTCATCCCTTTTCAAAATGAACCATGGGCCTATAGGCAAAGCAATGCCCATGGCAAAGTCCTGTAATGCCAAGTCTAAAATCCAAGAATGGTTTGGGTTGGAAGGGACTTTAAGACCATGTAATTCCAACCCCCCTGCCATGGGCAGGGACACCTTCCACTAGACCAGGTTGCTCAAAGCCTCATCCAGCCTGGCCTTGAACACTTCCAGGCATAGGGCATTCACAGCTTCTCTGGGCATATCAAGGGAGGATTGTGTTATTTCTGTGGAGTAACCATATTGCTCTATCATCTGAGTTTTAAAGACTGTAAAAACTTTTGAAGTCTGATTTTCATAATAGCCGACTAAAAGCTTCATGTGGGTTTTAAATAAGGAATGGCTGATTAGCACTTTAATTTGAAAAGGTAATACAAGTGGTGGATGATCACGATTTCATAAGCTATATGAAAACCAAAATGCAATCTGTAGCTCTTCTGTTTTTCTTAAACTAAATGCTAATGCTGTTACTTTTTCAGGTCTGTAAATTTTTCATGTTTTGAAAGCTATAAATATACTGCTTGGCATATCCTTTGCTTATGTAGCATTTTGGTTTTGATGGGATAAGGTTAAAGGTGTGGTTTTTCTATACAACAGGCTGAAATTGAGGCTCAGCTAGCTAGAGAACGAGAAGAGGAAACCCAGCACCAGGCAGTGCTTGAACAGGAACGTCGTGATCGTGAACTTGCAATGAGAATTGCCCAGAGTGAGGCAGAACTCATCAGTGATGAGGCTCAGCTTGATTTAGGATTGCGCAGGTATGGGGTTAAGTAATTGAATGTCTCTATCTTCCCACCCCATCTTCTTCTTATGCTGATCCCTTTGAGAAGACTACACTCTTGTTGGTTTAGTCTATTTTTATATTAATTAAATGAACCTTTTAAGTCAGATTATTGGAATATTTTTCAAATTAACTCGTGAAATTTGTGAGAAGTAGATTGCCTTTGCTTTAACACTTTCTCCATTTTGTGTCTTGGTATATCAGTAATTTAGTAGGTGCTTGTGGTTATGACTTCAGTCCTCTTTCTCTTTTTGAGTTCTGGCAAGGATGGCAGCCAATTTAAATTATCATTTTGTGACTTATTTAAAATAGCAAATGTAATATCTTCAGTAGTAGGTAGTAATAAAATATAGCCTTTCTGGCACTTGATGCTTCCAGTAGTATTGTGTGAATCTGTGTGTGTTTGTTTTTTAACAAGAAGCCCTGTTTCAGTGCACACATAGCAGTTACTTCTGTGTCCTGACTGGTAGGTTTTTTTAAGTGGAATGAATATATTTAATATAGGTGGGTTTGGAAATTAAATGTTGTCTTAAACATTTTGTTTGATATGTCAAAAGTAATGCTTGGCTTTTGGTATACCGATCCACACTGCCGGCAGAGCAAGAGCTCGTCATGTGTAAGGGGTGATGCCTTAGAAGGAACTTCACAGTTCCAGTAAAAATGGTACTTACTCGTCAAATTGCATAAAGGGACCTGTGAGGATGATCATGTCATTGTTAACTTCATTAGTGCTGGTCTACTCAGTTGTTGTTGAAAGAAGTGCCATAAGAAAATCCCAAGTGTTTCCATGGAATTTCAAGCTCCCAGACATCTTCTCTTTGCTACTCAAGTTTTAACTGGATGAATACTTTTAAAAAAATGATTATATAACTATGTGAGATGGATAGGTGATATTTTTTGTCATGTATAGTACTGATTTTTAGACATTACTTCTGAAATTCATCCTGCTGAAATTACTGTGCTTTTGTGCTCAGTTACACAGCAGCTGTTATATTGTCTCAGATCAGATTTTATCATGCTCAGTTGGATCTCCAGGTGCCTCACAGGCAGCATTCTGGAGATGTCCATGCTTCCCTTGTTTGGATTTTGATGCAATACTTTGTAGGTAAACCGAAAGTCACTCTGGTGTTGCAGCCTGGCAGACTTCTCTTAAATATAAAGGAAAGGAGGCATTTAGACAAGAAGAGCTCAGAGAATTCAGTAACTTTTTTGTCAGTGAAGCTCTAATCTCCACAGGTTTACTTTCTGCTCCTGGGTGATCCTGGTGTCTGTCTTCCTTGTGTAATCCCTGAATGGGTGATGTACTAACCATCCTGGTAGTTATGAGAGCCAGTTTCTCTCTGCTGTGTTGCTAGTGGTATGAGAATGAAGACTTGCTTCTGGATGATTGGAAAGTGCAGAATAATCTGAAGAAGTTAAAATGCAGACGTAAATCCTTTCTTGAACAAGATAATATATAAATCTAGAAAAAAGTAGTAGAGAGATTTTTCTGCTTATATAGCATTTCTTTTTAGCTCATTAGCATTTTTTCCCCTGCTTCTGCAGTCTACTTCAAAGAGTTTTAAGCATGTCCAAAAATTGAAGAAAATTTTTTAACTTCACCTATTTTTTTTGTTTTGTTCAAAATCAAACTAAAACCTTCCCCAGACCCCAGTATCTTCTACTGAAACTCAAGGGTAGATTTCCATGTAGCTGCCAGAATCGTCTTAAAAGGTAGAAACTGTGGGAATTCTTCTCCGAAATGAAACCTGTTCATTGGTTTGAACAAAACATGTAACTTAATAGTTTAAAGCTGAATTCTCAGCACTTATTTTATCTGATATCAATTAAAATTTTACTAGAGTCTAAGGAATTTACATTCTGCCATCTTCTGGATTAGAGAGTTGCATATGATAAACGGAAATGTATCGCCCCACACTGAATTCATGCGGTATAGTGGTTCTACAGTGTTTTCACAAAATTTTGTAAAAAATTGTTTCATGCTTACATGTTGGCTTGAATAAAAGGGTATATTCCATTGTGTTGTACCACCTGTGGAGTGAAAGTAATAAGAACAAGGTGATTTTAATGTGCCACTTTGAAGGAACTCTTGTATTTTGCTAATTTTTAAGGGATGTGATACTTAAGTGTTGTCATATTTGACAATGAGTAGCCTCTATTTCATTTCTTTTCTCCTCAGTACGTTCCTGCATTCTCCATTAGTTTTCATAGATATTTAAAGATTCATAAATATTAGTAGTTTCTTTGAGAAATATACTCGTTGGCTCCTGTCAAAGAAGAGAAGTTGCTTGTGTTGGCAGTAGATCCAGCATTTTTGTTTGTGCTTATTCTGTGCTGGACCTCTCCTAGCTTCATCCAGTTTTATTTTTTCATCCAGTTTTATTGCCCATCCACAATTTGAAAACTTGTAATAAGGGATTTACTGCACCTTAGGGTAAATTAACTTAGCACTTCAGTAAATAATTAGCTACCTGTTTTCAACTGTGCAATGTTTTTAATTTATGTGCCTTATTGAAATATAGTATGACATTTAGCACCAAAACAAGCTAGCCTCAGGGAAGGTGGTGTGAGTATCTCGGTTTGGTGTGTTGGGGTTGGAGCATTCCAAGTAAGTTCTGTTTCGTAGCATACTCTGTGCTCTGTGTGTGGGTCTTCAGTGTGTCAGTTAGAATCAGTGGCCTTTCACAACTTGCACCTAAAAGCTATCTCTACTGTTCCCAGAGTAGCTGCATGAGGATTGCTGTTCTTTCTTGTAATAAGCTTATCCAGGCATAAAATATGTCAGTAACACATCTCAAAATTGTTGAGTTTGAAAGAAGTGGTAAGTAATGTGGAGAAAGCGTGGAGGAAGCTTTCACTTGTACAATTTTTCCAGGTTATCTCAATTTAACTTTTTAAAAATAACATAACACTCATGATTGAATGAGAAAGATGAAGAAAAAAGGTCTATATAATCCTGTTTCTTAGTTAAAAAAAGAAGATGTGAGAGAGGAGGAATTAAAGACCCACCTTTTCCCAATTCACATGATTAGAAATGTAACTAGGAGTTAGTCTATCTAACATAAATATCTTCTGTTTGCAGAGCCAATGGAACAAAGCTGCAAATGACTGCGTATGGCATTTTTTTTCCATTTGAATGCTCTAATAGAAAGAAAAATAACACTAATTCATTCAAAATAGATTGTTATTGTCCTCATATTTACTAATACCCCACAATAATCTTTATTAGTGTGCATCTGTAAACTTTAAATCAGTTTGTAATACTGTATATCCTCTACTTTGCTTATGTCTGATAAACAGGTTAATAATCTAATATACCTAATAATATCTATTTAAAGATGATTATATAATCAGTGTAAAGTTTTTCACATACCTTCCAATTTTCACTGCCCTGTGTGATTTATTGCTCTTCAGAAAATCAGAACTGTATGTATTAAAATGGAAATTATTTAAAACAAGTAGCCATTTTTTTGTGCCTTTTGAATTAGCTTCAGTTTGGTTGGCAAGAGACTTACCACAGTTATAAAGGCTGGTTTATATTAATACGTTTGGTTTATGCTTACTTATCGATTTTCTTATAGGGAACAAATGGCCACAGAAATGTCAGAAATACTGTCTAGGTAGGTGAGAAGACAACACCAAATGAATCAATCATTTTATAAAAAGAAATCACACATGAAATGGGTTGAATTATTACGGAATGAAAAATGATGGAATCTGGGGTTGGTGGTGGGTTTTTTGGGGTTTTTTTTGTGCTGAGCAGATAAGTAAATTATTTCTTTAAGATGAATTTCCTTTATCACACTTTTTCAGCTGTTTTTTTTCCCTATTATAATTGATTATATATAAAAAATAGTTCACATATCCTGGTATTTTGTGTAATTTTGATAATGTTCCCCAGCTTTCCTCTCTTTTCATCTTTCTTATACTGATAATAGGAAACTAAGCTCCACATCTTTTGAAGGGGGGTTTCTATAGATTCAGCACAGAGTTAATGAGGTTATTTAATGTTAACGTAACTGTTAGTGTTCTTAATAAGAAACTTCTAGTTACAATTTCCTTCAAATACAAGCAGTTTTGAAAATTACCATGTTAAAAGCATAATAAAACCCCTCTTAAGACATGTAAACAAAATCCCCTTCTGAGGTTACTTGAATGCTAATGCAAGGTTTTACGCACAGGGCAGGACAAAAGGAGAATTCAGGTTGAGATCTGAATACAGTTCTACTGTAACCAGCTCATACTAGTTTGTGTCAGAATACTAATTCTCTGTTGAAAAAAACGTTCTCCATATCCATGAGTAATTAAAAAAGTGGTTTGTGCACCGTGAGGACAAAAACAACCTCCTGGAACTTAGATAAGAAGAGAAATTGCTTAGAGTTTTAAAAAAAGTGAATCTGTTGTTAAACAAGATACTCTGCTCCATATATATAGTCTGAAGATGATCTGTCTCGCATGATTGATGTTTTCTCTAGTTGTAGCATTGATAATTAAGAATGCAGCTGTTAACTAGGTTTGGTTTTTGCAGTGGCATGTTAAGAATAGGGATAAACATAGTTGTGTGTAATTAAGTTAACTTGTGAATTTGGATGGCTAGGCTGTTCTGCATATATTGACGTCGTTCCAGTGATGATGGCCAATTCTTAATGTGCAAAAAAGTCACAGAACTGTGGGGCAAAAATCAGAAGCTCTGTGTTTAGGTTGAATTCAAAATGCAATACTACTTACTGCAGGCTTCTTTAACTGATTTTTATTTTTTTTCACTTCTCGTATACTGGAAACTTTTGACTAGACACTGATTTTTTTTTTTTTTTAAAGTCTGAAAATACTGTTTATGATACATAACTGTCAGATTGAGTGGTGAAGACTGATTCTCAAGTATGAGACTTTTCTTACTGCCAGACTGTTATGCTTAAAGTCATGTAGAAAATAAGAGAGTGATCTGCAGAGTAGTGCTGTAATGGAAAGGCTAAGCCATTCAATTGGATTAGCATTCTTAAAGATTACTAGTTTAACGAGAGATTTTACAGCCTAGTTCTGCTGCTCTAAATTGTGTAGCAAACTCTTAGAGTGGTGGGTAGTGTTGCTAAATAAGGAAAATCCTTAGGATTTGTCAAATTACGTTCAAGAAGTTTAGACGCTGGGCAGCGGAAATTACTTTCAGCAGCAATCCTTTAATGTCCTACTGGTATGCCAATAAAACAAACCATTAAAATATATATTTTGAAGGAGACACTGTCTAATGATTTCTTTTACACTTACGAGTAGTGCTAAGGGTGAGGAGAAGTTCCTGTCCCTCAGCTATTTACTGATGAAAAGTCAGAGGTAATTTTTTATGTCAGGCTTCTCACATACCATAACTGGAAGCTGTGTGTTGGCTCAGATTAGTAGTATGAGTAGCCATCATTAAGGTGATGCTGCAATAAACAGTAAGGTTCTGCAGTTTTAATTACGTTTGAAGAGATGGCTCAGTTGCATTAAGAAGAGCATTTGGTTAAACAGATTGCTTTATTCCATGAAACAGAAGTAAATTGCCTTTGTTATCTCTGCTTTCAGAACTGCTTTATCTACATAGAAAAGTTTTTCACAGAAAATGTATTTATAACCTATTAAACAAAACAGGAAAAATAAACAACATAAAGTATCATAGTCCCATGTGAGACCTTTATAGAAAAATAAACTTTAAAATAATAGTCACTGGATTATAAATACTGTAATGATGTAACAGTCCCACGAAGATACTGCTGACAGACTTTCACTGAAAAAGCCCGCTTTCTTCTTCTGTTTTTCTCTCCTGTGTGTTTCTAATGTGACATGTTGCATCAAGTATTTTGCTACCCTGTTAGAGTTCTAGTTTCTTCTGAACAAATCCTCTCAGATCCCGAAAGATAATTCAGTTTGCCTCATGTTGTCAGTTATGGGCATTAGCAGAGGTTGGTAAAATCACATGTTGTCTGTTCTTCAGTTCATTGGTGTATAGAAAATATTCTGTTCGTCACTGAATGTTGGAGTATTTTCAACTCAGTTTATATCCAGATAATCCACGGGAAGTTTGCCGTTCCTAAGGGAGAGTTCTTACACTGGTTTTAAGAAAAGAAAAAAAAAAAAGAGAGAAAGTATTGTTTTCAGGTTTGTCTTGTGATGTTTTTGTTTCATGGGTAAACATACATACTGTTAAAGCTGAGATTTTAGTAAAAATTTCTCACTTGCATTTGCTGTTGCATACTACCTGCTTGACAAATACCATTAGCCTTTAAAAAACACTGTTTCTGGATGAGTCATCTTACAGTGGTCAGCCTTTCTTCTGAGAGTGGTCTTTTTTTCCTTGCTATGTCTTAATGATTTCCCTCCCCTCTCTGGAATAAATATTGCTGTTCATGGACAGCTACTTTACAAATAATACAGGATTAATTTGATTTCTTCTCTCAAATTAGACTTTTGTCAAAGGTGTGGAATATTTTCTGTAGTCCTGGAACAAGGATTTTGTCCAAATCCAGTTTTAAACAGCAGAGGAAATACTTCTTCTCACTTCTCCTTGTCTGCTGCAGAAATCTTTTTCCTCAGATGTTTTTCAAATGTAACTAAAAATGTATGGCCACTCTTTGTTATCTGTATTCTGCATCTTGACTAGTACCAGGAAAAATGTACATCAGCATGGGGTGAGGTACACATAAATAGAACATGCATCTTTTCACCCCTAAGCCTAGCTGTCAGTGACAATTCCTTTCCGTCTCTAGGCAGCTGATCAGGTGAGTGTATGATTTTGGAGATGAAAGATGCTTTCACTTTTTCCAAATCATTTGAACATCTTGAAAATAATATGGTATTTTGCCTTTGAATTCAGCCCCTCTGCTGCTGATTTTCACTGTAATAAGCATGCTGCTGTGTTGATCGTGAGATCTGTTCCTCCTATTGTAACAACTCCTGTTTCATACTTAAAAAAATAGCTATATATATATATCTTTAATAATTGTAGGAGTCCTTCAGTTCAAGCCACGAAAGCTGCTGCTGGTACTAAGAAGCATGATCTCAGTAAGTGGAAGTATGCAGAACTTCGCGATACAATCAATACATCCTGTGGTAAGTTGTTCTTTTTTTCTGATTTGAGAAAGAAGTAAAGCTGTAGTAGTATGAAAAGTGTTACTTTCTTCCGGTGACAAAGGTAAAAATTTGCTCATGAATTTATTCAGGGTTAAATGAATGTCAGATTAATTTTTAAAAGGTTCTATTACCCCAAAGAGAACAGCAAAGTAAGCTATTTCCATACTGAGGGAACACAGTTTCTGCTGTTGACTGATTATATATTTATGACGTTAAACAGCTTGGACCATAAAATACATGTCATAGGTTCTTAATTAAATTGTCTCAGTTTTATGTATTTCCACAATGGAAATAATACTTACTGTGCTTTACCTAGAATTTGCATTCTAAGAACTCTTTTGCTATCACTTCCGGCTGTCAGCCAATCAGAAAAAAGCAAATATGTCATGTAAAGCACAGTGTAAAACATTTTCTGTCTTAGATGTTCACATTATTCTTTAATTTTGAAAATGTGTAACTTCATTTGGGAAGCTCACACTTGTGACATGAATTGCTTTTCCCTCAGTGTTATGAAAATAGAACCAGATAAGAATTATCACTTTATTAAATATTACTGTTTCTTCCTGCTTCTGACTGAAAGCAGTTAGTTAATTTATGAGTTTAAGATAATTCAGAATTTCTCCCTGCATGTAGAAATTGGAAACAAACCCATTCTCTCTATTTGTATTTAAAACCCAAAGTTAGCTCCAAATCCTCACTGTGTCTCTATTGTTTTTACCTCCACAAGACTGGAGGAATGTTTTCAGCAGAACAGGTGGTGCAGTGATACATGGTGCTAATGTATGTTCATCCCTGGTGAAGCCAGTTTGGATACTTGTAGGTGACTAATGAGAAAGCCTTGCAATCATTCAGTCTCTCAGTATCATGAAATTCAGTAGAATTAATATGTAGTTAATAAAGGGAAAAAAGAACCTAGATCTGAGCAGTCAAATATCTGATTTTTTCACTTGTGGAAAAAAAGTTCAGCAGTGAAATTTAATCTGTTTCTGTACTGCTTGGCTTGGGATAATGTCAACAAACAAATTTAGCAAAGTGAAAATTTAATTTGTAGCATTTCACTGTGTCAAATCTTGCAGCAGAATAGCCACTTTGGGGATTGCTATTCCTCTGAAGGAGAAAAACTTTCTGAGCAATAAAATACAGGCCCTGTTGCTGCGAAGAATGGGATCAGATCATGTCATATCATGTCATCTTGTGTTGTATTATATTATCTTGTGTTACAATGTGATCTGGAATTATTTACCTACCAATTTAGACAAGACTTTAGTAAATAATTTTTATTATTTTTCTCACCCATCCCTTCCTTCCGCATTTTTGAGACAGATATTGAACTGTTGGCAGCTTGCAGAGAAGAGTTTCACAGAAGGCTAAAGGTGTATCATGCTTGGAAATCCAAGAATAAGAAACGGAACGCGGAAGCAGAACAGCGTGCTCCCAAATCAGTCACAGACTATGGTGAGGAGACATAACCTTGTGTTGACAATTGTGGTGACAGTATTCTAAAGAAAACATTTCTAGAATGAATTTTGATTTTGCTAGGTTGAAGGAAATTCTTGAGGTTTTTTAGAGTATTTTTATATTGATTAAAGGTAAATATTTTGAAAAGATTGGAACTGGCAAATACTTTGCAGAAGGTAGAATACTTTGAGGAGACCCAGATGACATGTACTGAATAGCTCTCCCTAAATCTTGTTCTCATACCAATTCACATCTGTTTAAAAATGATGGTTGGTTCAGTGTTGCGGTTGCTGGCATTTTTGCTAAATGTGCCTTGTTGTGCTACTTAAGCCTAAGGATGACAATTTTCAGTTCTTAAAACTGTGGTTTGCCTTTTGAGACTTTTGAAACTTTGTTTTTAAGGTTGCTCATACTAGTTTTGACCTCTGTAATTAGAACAGTTGCTTTCTGAGAGTAGTCAGTGATAGTTCAGCGCAGAGAATTATACCTGGGATAGAACAGAGATTCTAAGGATAGGTCGACTGTTCCAGAACTATCAGAGTCGCGTATGATTTTTTTGGTGCTATAAACAAGATCAGGCAGAATTGTGCTCTGTTAGGTAATACACCATTATATTTAGGGTCCAGACAAAACAAGTGTTGATGATAAGAGGGGTTTTTTCCTCATGCTTTTATCCTTTCTTAAGATACAGATAAATAGACAAGAGATGTAGATGCTCTTAAAAGGTGCTAATCATTTCCTTTTCACGTTACTGTTTCAGGTTACATTCTTTTTTTAAAAATTCTATGAGTGTTGATATTGCAGTTTTTGATTATGGGACGACAAGTTCTGCATAGTCCCTACTTTCTCATTAAACTGTCATTCCGCTGATTTCACAGATGAGTATTTATTGTCAAAGCAGTGCACTGATGAGAACAGGTGATTGCCTTTGAAATTCAATAACAAGGTGCGGGAGTTCCTGTGTCTAACACTGCTGGACATGAAAATTAGGTGCTCGGTTTCTGGAGTGATATTTACAGAATGGATTGTTACTCTTCCCCTCTCTCCTCAAGTCCAGCTATATATGTTATAAAGGGAATCTAAGATATGGACAGAATTCCAGGAAATTGATATAATAATTTGGTCAGATCTTTCCTGCTGTCTTCTGGTTCTAGGACACTGGGGATACAGGTGCCCTACTTAGTCTCAGTGATAATCCTTACACAAAGGTGTCTCCTTCTCCCTGGTTCATTTACTGAGTTAGACATTGCTTGAGCATTACCAGAGAATGAGCTTTTCAGGGAACTTTGGTACAGTTATATGGCAGGTGAAGTCTTGGACCCCTGGAAAAGGTATTCTCCAAGAACAGGTCCTTGTGGCCATGCCTAGTAGTGTGGGTTTGAGTGCTTAAGAAAGCTCATGACAGAAACAGCAGGAAAAGGAATTTGAAGCACTTCAGCAAAGTGGTAAGTTTTGCTCTTGAGCTCGCAAATTCTGTCTGGAGCTAAATGAGTAAAATAAATATTCATGCACAGTATTGCTGATGGGAAGTATCAAAGAGCAGAAAACCTTTGGATTTGTGCAAATAAAGCTTGGAATATTCATGATCCCATCACATTTAGTTAGACCTGTAGAGCATTCTTTTCAGTGCTTTTTTTCATTGCGGTTTTTTACTTTTCTGGACACATGGCTTCGTATTTCTGAAGAAAAGCGAGAATGTTGCAGTTCAGAAGAAAGTCATTGGTAGTGGCCTTGAGAGACTCCTCTTAATGTCAGAAGTAATTCTCTCTAGTGCAAATACTTACACTACATGGGCATTTCATGTCTATGTATTGTAATGATCCGAGAAGGCAGTAAGAGCAACTCTGATTTCTTAGATGTTTAAGCCGAAAGTCTTCTGGGTGTCAGTGGATGTGTGCTTCAAATGATGTAGCTTATTCTTTCCATCTTTTTACTGGTGTGATATAATTTTACAGGTATCCTTTAATTAAAATTTGTACATTCAGTATAGAAGCTAAACACTGGTTTGTGTATTATTATTGGACTTGGCAGATTTGTTATTAGTAGGGGTCTGGAAATTTTTTTCCCAGCAGAAATGTCAAAACTTAAAAATACTGCAGGAATTAATTAACAGATTTCTTACAGCAATCTGTGTGTAGCAAGTACACAACTGAGATTTTGTAACAGGCATCGCAAATCATTGAAGTAATCGATTGCAAAATTAAATCCTGATGAAAGTAGAAGCAGTTGGAAATCTATGAAACCAGAGGAAAGGAGACATTCTATATATGTCAGTGAGCAGATGATGAATAGAAACACTTAGCTCAGCGTCTGTGTTTATTTTGTAACTAGGATTTCCATTTGTCTGTCATCAGCACTGGTGAAAAATACTGAGGTAATGAAACTATAACTTGTACTGGAGCAGCACTTTTATGTTTTGTTCAATGTGTAATATTTGTTCACAGATTTTGCACCATTTTTGAGCAACTCACGTAAGTGGGGAGATGGTTATTTAAGCTAACTTTAAAGAATAGGAACACTTGAGAGCGCTGTACTAACAGTAATTAATCCAGGGTTTTGCTACACGTGTACCTAGGATTTAATTGATCAAAAAAAATGTCTCTTTTACAATTTGGCAATGTTATTCAACTGATGGGAATTACATGTTACTGTAGTAATTTAGGAATGTAATTTACTGCTTATCTTCATGAGATCCTGCCTATTTGAGCAGTTATGGGAAGGGGATGAAATAACCTTTTGATGCAGATTATTTCAAGGTATAATCTCCTTCTTCGACAGCCCCCCTCCCCCCCTTTTTTTTTACACACACAGAGAAATATCATGCTTGTTCTAACATTTTTTACTGTCTGAACATGGCGTTTTATTGTAGCAAAACTCTGGAATCAACTTAATGTAACAACTGTTTTCCTAGCACACCAACTAACATTGAGGTGATGGTTTCTTTCGAGTCAAGAACTACAGTTCCATAGCACTGAAAAGTAGAGGCTGTACTGTCCACTTAGTGTTCCTGTGCTGTAGATTTCCTCTTGGATTTAGGTATGCATAGGGGTGGAAATAAGCCTTAGCTAGTGCCACTGCAGTGCAAAAAGTGTTTTGACAAAGCTAAAGTACTCGTCTGCTGTGATAGATATTTAGACAAGTTGCAGAAAACTGAATTTCCTATAAACTGTAGACTATCTCTCCCTGTAAAATACATACTTTATCAGAGCTGATGTATAAAATACATATAGCATTCACCTACTAAAATCTGTTTTGTTTTTCTTCTCTTTGTTTATATAGACATGGAAAAAAAATTGTGGGGTATGATTTGTATAGTACATATATATATACACACATACATATTTTTTTAAAGATTCTGTTCTTTACATTTATCATAGAATCACAGAATGGTTTGGGTTGGAAGGGACCTTAAAGACCATCTAGTTCCAACCCCCCTGCCATGGGCAGGGACACCTTCCACTAGAAACGATTTAGAATTCTAAATTCTATTTAGAAAAAATATTTTTGCTTGAATCTAGGTGCACTTACTAATCTTGTCAATAACTGAAAATACATTATTATAAGTGATGGGCATTTTTCATTTTATCAAATTTCAGATCAAAAATTAGTTTTGCTACTTCACAGACAATGGACAAAGAAGAAATTCACTTTTAATTATTCCCTTTATGCTGAAACACGGAACTGTTACTAATGATTTGCTTTAATAGAGGTGGCATAGAGTCACATTCAGGATTTCTTAAACAGGGTGTTTGTAACAATGCTATTGTAAACCGCTAAAATGAGATCAGTAACAAACTTTTGCAGGAGGCAGGCACTGAAGGAAAGGAACTTTCTTTGTAAGAGCATTTACTGTTTAAAACTGCTTCTGATGGTGTATGCCTAACGTTAAGAAGGTTGATCAGTTGCTGAGTTAACACAGGGAGTATTTGCTTTCGTTCAAAGAAAGTTTCTCTCCGAAGTTGGAAATGTGTGGGACTCGAAGGGATTCCAAAAATGCCTGTGAGAAATATTGACCAAAAGTATAAATGAAGCTTTAAGAGATTTCGTACAACTTTCTCTGCCAGAAGTTTTGTCTGGTGATCTTAATGGTCTGAAATAAACAATTTCTTTTAGAAAGAAAGCAGCCGGAGAGTAGTTCTAAGGCTGCAGTGTAGTACACAGAAATCTAGGCAGAATGTGTGGTGGCAGTTTGGTAATGAGCGGTACTTGTTGTCCACATTTCTGTTAACAAACCGGTCATTTCTAACAGCATTACACACCCTGTTAACGTTGGCTGTCAACAACCTTCAGGTGGTGCTTTGTATTTTTGTGACTGAAAATGCTTCTTTGCACTGTGACCTTGTTTTGCAAAGAGATGGACTGAGCTCCAGCACTTACTGATTCATGTTTCTGGTTGGTAAGAAATTTTACCTGGGAAGTTTACCTTAAATATCGATATAAAGCAGAGTGGGTTATTTTACTCACTTTGTTTTGTCTAAGCGTACCTAAAGAGCAACATGAGCCTTTCCTCACCGGCGTTGTAGGTGTAGTGATGAAAAGAATGCACATTATTTGGGATGGCAATACTTTTTCAGGTTTCATGAGACTTCAGATGACCTTGTATTCCCAGAGAATCTCTCAGGTTCTGTGGGATTGGTTTGTTTTGGGGGTTTGGTTGGTTGGTTTTTACTTTGCCGATTAATCAAACAGGTCATAACACGGCTTTCTTGTTTTCTGTTTTTGTGTTTGCTTGTATTTGGGGTTATTTTTGGTCTGATAGCTCAACAGAACCCAACGACCCAGCTACCAGCCAGACAGCAAGAGATTGAAATAAACAGGCAGCAGCGTTATTTCCGCATTCCCTTCATCCGGCCTGCGGACCAATACAAAGATCCCCAGAACAAGAAGAAGGGTTGGTGGTACGCACATTTTGATGGGCCGTGGATTGCTCGGCAGATGGAGCTTCATCCTGACAAGGCACCCATTCTCCTTGTGGCAGGTTGGTACTGACGACAAAATTCAAATGTTGAAAAGGTTCAGCCTTGATAACTTACTGTAGAAAAAGAGGATGAGGATACAAGTTTCCAGACTTGTACCATCTTTTTTTATCATCAGCAGTTCTTGTTTGGGCAGAAGTTGAAGATTTGGGACTGCTGTTGATGGTAGCGGTGTCACTGGTCACGTGTTTTGTGTCTACATGTACTTTAATGTGGGAGATCATAGAGTGGGAATCTAAATAGAAATGGTTTTATTAAGTGTCCACAGATTATTCACTAAGCTGGAGACAGCTGGGAAATTTTTCTGGGAAAGTTCTACTCATCGTTGTATTGGGAGTTAGCACAAAACCAATTTGTGCCTATGATACGTTGTCTTTTTGTAGTGTGCTGATAATAGCAAGCATACTTTTACCATATTTATGCTACCTACTATGGGAGAGTAGCTTTTTAATCTTAAACATTTGCAATAAAAGCTGAATGTGGGAGTGAATAGGCAGAGATTTATCTGGTAATGAAATGTATCCTCCTTTTCTGGAGGATAATGAAAGAGGGAGAATACACTGAAGAAATGCTGTTTACAGTTCTGAGTTTTTGTATTTAACTTGGGGACTGAGGAAAGGGCCATAACCAGTCTGTTAAGTTTCAAAATGATGTTCCTTGGTTTTCTGCTTATTATTTTGTCGTGGTTAACTCCAGCTAGCAA
>NW_010238200.1:0-12135 GCF_000690775.1 Eurypyga helias | reverse complement strand
ATATATATAAATATAAATATATATACACATTTGTGATGTTTCTCTGCTCTGCCAGGGTTACAAGGAGGGCTTTGTCGCAGCCAGGGTTGGGGAAAGGTAGCAGATTGCACACAGTCTTTCTCCTTGTTGGAGCGGTGGAAGGTGCATCTGTGCAATCGGGGTGCCGGGAAGGTGCATCTCTGCAGCTGCCTTCCACAAGAGCCTGCACACAGGCTTGCACAGGAGTAGGATCTGAGGTGTAGGCGCACTGATTCCCTCCTGATTCACACCTCTGCAGCTGGGAAGGGCAATGAGGACTGGCAGAGCTTAGACCCTGGCTCGGGAGAGCTGACTGGGAGCAGACCCTGGCTGGGCGCAGTGCAAGTGGGCTGCGCATCCTCACATCCCACCTCCAGACCTGCCTGGAGGTGCAGGCTAAAGGCATCTCCTGACGATTTGTGGTCTGGCTCCCCTGCCTTTGCAAAGCCATGCATTTCTGCTACGGGGGGATAGTGAACACACCTCATTCTGCCACTGCCAGCTCCTTGGAGCCGTAAGGTCTCAGACAGGATTGCACCGCTGTGACCCCAACCCCTTGGTTTTATCGACATCCATACTTAAGAGCTATGTTCTGAGGGTTGGATATATATTCCTTGTAATTCAAGCAGGCACAAAACCTGTACAATGATACGGAGATCATGGGAAGAAACGAAGCATAGGAGGGTTTCAAAGTTTTGAGCTTTCATCTGTGGAGCAGCAACAGGCAAAACCCAGAACTTGAAGCCAGAAATGTCACTGATTTATCGAGATCACTAAACGACAAGAAACCACTGACATAAAGAGAACGGCTGACCTGAGAGCCTGCAGTGCCGTGGGAAGTCGTCCAAGAGTCCGAATGATGCCAGGAAGGGATCCCGTACGAACAAAGGCTGACCCGTGGCATTAGGAAATGTGGGGAGATGCCCTGGATTCACCGTCAGAGCGGGGTGACAAGACCTGCAGACAGAAAATGCCCACATTCAGACTCCCTAACACTAAATGCACCCCTCGAGCTACTGTTGGAGGGAGAAGTGGTTAACCCACAGCTGATGACTTCTGGATCTTCCCAACCCCGAAGCAAAATACTGTCTGGGTACTCCCAACAGGAAAGTGAAATATTTTCTGTGCATTCTCATACTTTCTGCGTCATTAGCAATACTTTCAACATATTCACACTAATTTGATTCTAAATAGATTAAATAATTCCTGGGTTATTCCTACCAGATGTGTCTTCTAGAAATAATCCATTTCCCACCCCATTCCTTAAAATTCTAGTTCATAAGATACACAGATTGCTATGAACGTTCTCATTATCATTGCTCCCCCTGCCCCTTATATCTTCTTTTGGGTTTTTTGTCTGGATAATCATATTTTTTGCTTTCAGGTATTGTCTTTAATCCCAGTAGAATCCTTGTTCCCAGATGTGCAGTTCTGGCTGCACCTCAGAAATCATTTCTACCCAGTTGCCCATTATAATTTTCACTTCCTTTTAAAAATTCCTTCTTCTAACTGATTTGGTCCATAACCAAAGAGGGGCATCCTCTATCCTCTGTCAGTGCTACTGAGGGGGCTGGAAGTACCCATGGAAGCTCGGCTTTGCCATGCCACCCTAAAATATGTGTTGGTGTCCCAGTCACCAGGGACAGCTGGGCCTCCAGCCACCTGGGGTTTCAACGGTGATAGAGAAGCCACCATCTGAAGAATGTTTCTCGTGGCTTCCCATACACCTCACCTTTCCTCAGCACAGTAAAAGAGCAGACTACTATATCAGGCCACAGGCATTTAATAAACAGCATTTCTGTCCACTAGAGTTGTGGCATTTAGGAAAAATAAGCGCGCATTGTTCATATTTTGCCCCAAAACACTGACTGCGATCTCGATGCTTGAGTTTGCGGGAAGCTGTTTCAACCAGGATGGAGCACAGAAGGCAGGTTTCAATTTGTTAGGCTCGCACATAAGAAAACGGCTCCTACCACATCAGATCTCTGGCAGTACAGACTGTATCGTACATCTAAGTGAGGAAACAGAGATGAGTCGGACTTTGCTTCTACAAACGGAGCTGTGCAGATGGCACAGTGCTCACAAAGAGGCAGGAATATTGCCTTTTGATCTCAGTAGGAGGGTGGGGACAGAGGAGGGGGAAATGTGATATTACCCACAAGCTGGGGAAAGTTTCAAACCTCTGGCTCAAACAGCCAGAGTGTTTGCTGCTGGGTTTCTGCTTTTATCCTTCTCGTCATCGATATGAGCTCCTGATGCCCCTCTTTTCACTCTCAAGGAGTTTGTAGTTATTTATAAAGCAGAGTTTAAGATACATTGGGAGATGTGCAAACTCAGTTGTTAAATTATACACTCTGTTAAAACAAACCTTCCAAAAGCATTAGTCAGTGAAATATATTTTACTGATGTTAAGCATTCCTTTTAATGAATAATGATTTTAAAGCCCTAGAGCGGACCAAAATTTCTGACAGGATAAATGGGAGATTTGTTTGGACACAGGCAAAAACTTTATGAATCGGCAGTGCTAATTTAGCTTAGTAAAAAGCAATAGATTTCAGATAGGAATGTGACAAAACATCTGCTGGAAGAAGGATATGCCATCTCCGCTCAGTTTAACCCTATTATCAAGTAGCCACGCTGAAGTTAGTCATGTTACACAGAAAATTCCGACTAGAAAGACAGGGCTCGTTCTATGCAGTTTTGTAACCTGGTGAAATGACCATCCGGAAACAAAGTCAGACCAATAAGTAAAGAAAACAAACAAAACTCAACATCTCTGGATTGGGACAGACCCTTTTTTAATGAAAAAAGCTGGTTTATGTATTTTTTTTAACCGTAAACCTGAATGCGATTTAAAGAGCAAAACCCCCTTTTTTTTACTAGTTTAGAAAACTTTGAGATTTTCCAAATAAAATTTTGTTTCCATTTCTTGTACAGAAAATTCCGACTAGAAAGACAGGGCTCGTTCTATGCAGTTTTGTAACCTGGTGAAATGACCATCCGGAAACAAAGTCAGACCAATAAGTAAAGAAAACAAACAAAACTCAACATCTCTGGATTGGGACAGACCCTTTTTTTATTGAAAAAAGCTGGTTTATGTATCTTTTTTTTAACTGTAAACCTGAATGCAATTTAAAGAGCAAGACACCCTTATTTTTACTAGTTTTGAAAACTTTGAAAATTTCCAAACAATATTTTGTTTCTATTTCTTGTCAAATAATTTCTAAACTGAAAAGAAATCCTAATGGTTTAAAAGACCCATTTGTTTTTGTGTGTGTGTGTCAGAGGAAGAACATTCCGAAAGCCATGCCGGTTGCTCAGCGGATGAGCAATTCCCACGCTCCACTAACAGAGGAGCAAACTGAGAAGACTTGTGCTTGGCCCCAGAGCAAGGTAGGCAGGTGTTGCACTTTTTCATCCCATATTTCCAGTCCTACCAGCTGTATCTACGTTGCCATGGAAGATAATACTGTAATTTCTTTTCCTAACTCGCACTGCAAAAGGTAGACGACGAGTTGAAAGGGCGCTCGCGTGATTTATAGGGCCTCAAACCTTTTGGTCACAATCGTCACTTAAGAAAAAGTCACTTAAGTTCTGGTTAAAGTAACATGTTAGAAAGAGGGAAAGGCAGCTTTCATGTGTCACAAAGCCCTTTACATTTAAAGCAGAAGAAAACCTCATCAGTATTGAAAATTTCTTCTGTCTGTACTGTAAATAGGTTGATATTTATACGACAAATCAGTGGAAGGGGTGGAAAAAGCTAAAGAACAGCGTGCAAACCAGAAATCCCATTCATACAGATAAAATAGCATGGATGAGCCAACTTTGTCAGTTTTTTGCATTATTTGGCTGTGATAATATAAGGCCCAATTTGAGAGACCGGTGTCAACCCTCCTGAAAGTTTGAATAATTAATCCAGATTCTCTAAAGAGTCAGCTTTATACATGACCTCAACTCAGAATATGTGAAAAACCCCCTGTGCGAGTTCCTCTGGTTCCTGAATATTTTTCTACAGTTTTTTTTAACGAGGGAGAGACGAAGTGACAGATGCATGAAAGCATTGGCACATTGCAAAACACTACAACATGTACGTATGGTGTACTTATGATTTCTTAATGGAAAATAACAAGCCAATTCTGGTCTCTTGGCCTGGAGATTATTTTTTCTTTCTCCTCGCTGACTACAGAGGGAGCCAAGTTTCCTCAATTAAAAGCCTCAGGTAGGTGCCTGAACTTAAGTCCCTCTGAAGTTTCTGATGCGAAGAGCATAAACAGACTGCAAAGCTGATTACCTTCAACTTTACAATAATTTTGGTGACACAACCTTTCTGGGTGGAAGTGAGGTCTTCAGTCAGTCTTTTTCTCCTCTAAATGGGTTTCAATGTTTTCAGCTCAGAAGTTTGTGTACTTTCCCTATGCCTAAAAAAGAGCATAAAGACAATATCTTAATGTAGCCAGCAGCAAGCAAAAGTCATCCCACAGCATGAAAATAGTAAATTAAAAGCAATATCTATGTCAGTTAAAGTTGATTTTTGACCACAAATCTATGAAAATGGTAAATCTGTGTTTATCTGGGGAGGTAGTTACTAAGTTTTCTGTGCTTGCTTTTCTCCAAGCATCCAGCTTCCAGGAGGAAATAGAGGATGTTCAGCATGCAGGAACCCCTTTCTGAAGGACAGCAACAGAAAGACCACGGTGGTGGCAAACACCCCTGCTGTGGCGTTCCACATCTTGGTGGAAAGGACTTAATAATTGCCAAGACCCGTATGAGCTGCCCGTCAGTCACGTCCTGGCGAGGAAGGACAAATGGGTCAGCCCCATTCACAAACATCTAGAGGGTCCCAACCCCCAGGACCCCAGAGCTGCACGTGTTACAAGACCAAATGCTCCAGACCTCTCGGAACGTGGATGAATACCTCACCTGCCTCTGTCCTTATGAGCACTTTGAACTCGTACACTGGGGTGAGATCACGTTTGAGAAAAGGTGGCACAGGGTTTCGCTCTCAAGAAAGGAAGACATTTGGTGGACTATTAACTCTTTGCTGGAAAATTAACTATTCAGTTGACTTGGCTGCAAATGGAAATAATCACAGACCAACTGTGTTGAAGTGTCTTCGTCCTCGATTTCTTGAGAGTGACAACCTTGTCACTCAGTTCCTTTAAATTTCATGATATGTTTTGGTGATACAAAACTTTTTGATATAAATGAGGCTTCGTGAGAGCAAAGAACCCTCTTAGATGTGAAACATCTTTTCAGCACAATCAAAAATTTGCATACATCCGCTGATATTTCAGCCCTTCTGGCTCTGCATATGAATGACAACAGTGTGTCACTCGTTTCTGAGCCCCTCTGTGCTTGTACAGCTGGATGTCCCATCTCCCCCTCTGAAGTACAGACCAATGTGACCCCAAAAAAGAGGTAAGAACCTGGTTCATACCAATTTTGACATCATGATTATGTCAGAAAAGAAAGAGGTGTCACTAATAACACAAGCTGTAGGAGGAAGAGAAGATTCATGTGCCTAGGACAGCCTTTGAAGAAAGCTTAGTAGACACATTCCTGGCTGTTGAATGAAAATTAAAAATGACATTTAGCCTTCTGTCGCGTGGAAGTTAACCAGAAGAAATATTATGTCAAAATCTATGCACATGAAATAGAGTTGAGCATCTACCTGGTCTACTCTTTTCCTGCTGCTCATCTGCAATTTGAAACACTATGTATTTGGGAGAAAAGGTTAATTTAACAAAGCCTTAATGAAACGCTTTGGGAATAGGGACATCAGCTGAGTGCCTGCCCTCCTGTGCCCTCAGTACCACAGAGTTCACCTTGCTCTACCTACAGACCCTGAGCAATCTTGCTTTCCTCTAGACTAAAAAGCATAACGGTAAAACAAGGAAGCCCACAGCCAAAAGAAAGCGATTTCCAGGTTGTGCTCTTCCGCTCAGTACCACAGAGTTCACCTTGCTGTACCTGCAGACCCTGAGCAATTTTGCTTTCCTCTAGACTTTCTCATAACGGTAAAGCAAGGAAGCTCACAGCCAAAATAAAGCGATTCCTGGCTGTGCTCTTCCACATCAGCTGAGTGCCTGCCCTCCTGTGCCCTCAGTACCACAGAGTTCACCTTGCTCTACCTACAGACCCTGAGCAATCTTGCTTTCCTCTAGACTAAAAAGCATAACGGTAAAACAAGGAAGCCCACAGCCAAAAGAAAGCGATTTCCAGGTTGTGCTCTTCCGTACGGCTGTAGCAGACCTCTCTCCATTCGAACAGAGCTTCTGGCATTGGAAAAAGTAACATGGGAAACCCTGGGTTTGAGGTAATGCGGAATTAGAGATCAGCAGCTCTGCAAAATCCCAAGGCTGGTGAAATTAATTTGGATTAAGACTGCACCAAAATATTTTTGAAGCTGTTGTTTTGGGTTTTTTTGTACAGAAGACGACATGCACCCGTATATATCATCATTATGCCTGACAACTGTTTACTGTTTTGGTCTCTGAACCTGCATGTGCAACGCTACAAACATTAGCAATTAATCCTACCTGCCGCAGAGATGAACCAACCTGGCTGTGCATAAAGGGGTGACTGAGAGTGTCTTTTCTCATAGCGTAAGAGGTCAGAGGATGAGAAAAAAAATAAAAAAACTCGAGGTAACAGTCGTTCACTAAACACCTTGATGCTGGGGAGATGGAACGTTCCCGTAGATGAAGGAAAGCCCACCTAAGACAAAAGGGAGGTGCTGCAGTTGCAAGCCCACCACAACGTGGGGCTCTGCCGGCGTCAGGTCTGAGCACTCCCTTCTGCTGTCGACAAGCCGCGGGAGAATTTCAAATGCGTTCCAGCTCACAGCCCTCGGGAAGAAGGAGGAGGCTTCTCAGCACATAAAGTCACTCTTCTATTCATATTTCTTCCTTCCACTCAGGCCTGTGATTTATTGGGCATATTTTTAAGGCAACCATGGGTACGATGCCCAGCAAAGGGAATTGCTCTTTCAACTTACTGTTTACATTTCCTTGGAAGTTCTGAAGAACAAGATCCTACTGGGCAGGCCAAAAGCACAGGAAGAGGGGGGACATCCCAGTCGTTCCACATTTACTGGGGATTCAGAAGGGAGAAACCCTGAAACTCCTTCTAACTCCCTTGGAGGGTGGGGGTAATAAGACACCTAGTGAAGCCAATGGAAGAAAATATTTCCACTGGTTTCAAAGTTTTCCACCAGGTTTGTGGTGGAAAGGCTCATCGCCTTCAATTCCAGTCGGAGGAAGAAAAGACATCCCGCAAAGGCATTGGAGCGGGAGAGGACCTGGAAGGGGAAAGTGCTTTGAGAACAAAGTGGCAGCGAGCTGGCGGGATGGGAGCTGCAGGGGCTGTTCAAAGATGAAGGCTTGCACGCCTTTCATAATTTGGAATAAAACCTTCTGATCCAGACGGACATATTTAAATAATTCTGACTCATCTGGCGGCAAATACACCTCCATAGCAACTCCCTAAACCCAGCTAATGTAGAGAAACACCCAAGGAATATGTTTGGCAATGTTGTTAACTTAGCAGCATCCCGCTCAGTTCTTAACGCACTGGGGCCCACTTATACAAGGAAAGAGCTCTTGAAAGAAGCAACTTGTTCAAAGAATTGATTTCTTTTTGCTCCAGAAGATACATGGAAAATACAGGGGAACAGGGGAAAAAAAATATTAAATCCCTCTTGAAGAAATAAAACCAATTAATAGGAAGAGAGGACAGAAGGGATTCTGCTAATATGGTCTGATCAAGCAGAGATTTTTATAAAAATAATGAGGGCCAGTTGTTCACTGCTTTGTGTGAATCTACCACAAACCGCTGAAGAAAAATATAATCATTTAACAGCAAGACAGCACATTTCTCACCCCTCATCCAGAGAAACCCAGTGAATGTCATCACAAAATCCCAGAGCAGTTTGGGTGGGAAGGGACCTTAAAGCCCATCCAGTTCCAAGCCCCCTGCCATGGGCAGGGACACCTTCCATAGCCCAGGTTGCTCCAAGCCTCATCCAGCCTGGCCTTGGACACTCCCAGGGATGGGGCATCCACAGCTTCTCTGGGCAAGTCCTGCACTCTGGGAAGTCACGCAGGGTCTGACACCCCCCAAAAGCTCAGCAGGCTGGGATGATCACGAAGTGGGAGGGAAGGAGGCCACCACAAAAACCTTTCAACCACCAGCCTCTTTTGAAAATGAAGTAGATCCTGCCCAAGTCTACGGCTGATCATCCCTCCGGCAATGCAACGCACTCTCAGAATTCATAGCTGTTAGGGTGGGATCTCCCCATCCCACACACGCTTGACAAGACATGGGCACAGATCCCATGGAGAAAACTGGCCACGTGCTTTCATCTCTCACCCCCTGCTTTTCTTGTTATGCCTTTGCCCGGCTTGGTGTCTTACCTATTTGGGGCTTCACAGGTGAATGGTCAGAGATGCCTCCGCATCGCTGTGCTGCTCCAGCCAAAACCAGCTAAGATTTTAAGCCAATAAATCTGCCCTTTCAGACAGACGTGGCTAAGGTCACCACGTGGTGTCGTCATCACCCTCTGCTCTGTACTCCAACAGCCCAGAAAAAACTAGCCCCGCAAACCCAAAGCACCTTCACGAGGAGTCGGTGGGTTTGGTTTGGGTTTGTAGTGCTAGATTTCAAAGCAGTTCTAATTTGTCTAGGTATTCGATACAACTTCACCCTCCGAACACTTCCTCCCTCTATCTCACAGCAGATCACATATAAACAGTGTCTTTCCCAAAAAGGCATGAAAAAAGCAAAGAAGCTCCTATCTCCTACCTTTTTTTTCCCTGCAAAGCTAAATTGATAATGGGAATGAATTATGAATGCCTCTCAGTTCAGCTTCAAGAATACGAGGACCAAATTCCCCTTCAATGAGTGTCAATTAATAGAGACAGGCGTGTGTTCATTAGAAAACATAGTTGGTCAAGATAGAGAGATAATATTGTGATTTATGCGCTTAAGTAATAAAATGTCTTTTCCTTTGAAAACAGAACGGGACGCTACCAGAGTAGCTAACACGAGACAGAATATGAAATATTGTGCAGAAGGAGCGAGGCGCAGATATTGCACAACCCTTCTACTTGTTTTTGGACATGGTGATGGGTTGATGTTTTTTTTTTTTTTGTGGATTACACAGCTCATTGAATTTTTACATTGTCTGGAGCACGCTAAACATAGTAACACAATATTTAATGCCAGCACCTTCGCCTATACAGCTAATAAAACAGGGCCAGGGACCTTTTATGGCCTAACCACACGGTGTAGCACTTGCCAGCGCCTTTCGTAGGCTCCGCAGATGCCCTGCAGCCTAATACATAATTACTATTTTTCATGTGTTTATTTCAGTTCCAAGTGTGTGCAATAATGTGTTGCAGCTTACCAGACTTCACAGCAAGATGCTGAGGGTCCGTGCTGCCTGCCCTGGGGTAGGTGGGCATGAGAGGGGCTCCCGAGGGTGCACATCCTGGGGTGACGGTGTCCTGGGTGGGGGTAAGCAAACAACAGGAGCTGGCGGGAGGCGAACGGCATGGTGTTCCCCATACTTACAGCTGGGAATAGTCCTCATGTACACTTTTCCTTGGCTCGTGTCAGGAGTGTGCTAATAATTAGGCAGCAAAGGCAATCTGTGGTCCAGCTTGCTCCCCGGCCCCGTTTCATTCAGCCGCCTCGACGTCCATATGATTTCATTGACAGAGCACTCACAGAGACAAGAATCAGACCCTGCCTGGAAGATCCTGCTGATAAGGACTGGAGACACATTCCCTCCTGGATCAAGATTAAAGAGATCCTTAGGGAGCTGGTTATAAATTCCTGACTTTCAGGTTGCTGCTATTTCCTGAACTAAGCTAGAGGAGCACTATGCTAGCTGGCTGTGGGTTATGGGGTATTTAGCATCGCATCTGGATGGGTAAAACTGGTGATGAGCCTTCCTTCTCACCACTCTGATGCACCCCCTGATGCCCTTATGCTGGTGCTGGGGGAAATGGAGCTGGAATAGTTGCACTGGCCAAGGAGTTCCACCTTCCTCCAGCGTGCAAATATCAACTAAGTGGTTTCCATCTGTTGTATGACAAAGGGGTGCAGTGCTGGGGCAAGGAAATACGCTGTTTCTCTCGCTAAGGTGTATTTGATTCTTAATACAGTTTTTAGAACTGCCATAACTGTGCAGCGTTACGCGATTTTAGTGCTTTTGGGTATTAACATTTCTGAGGTCTCAGTGTGAGTCTCAATTATTGAAACGGCCAAGATTCTGGCAAGAAACCACAGGGAGGAAATCAGTTCTGTTCGGAAGGTGCCAGGAGGCAAATATTATTTACTTAGAGTGCAGAACTACAGAAATATAACAGTATGTAAATGTCTTGACAGATGCCCTGGTTGGCAGCTGCTCAGATTCAGATTTCACCCTCAGCCAGATCTGCAAAAACACAGATCAGTAATCCAGGGTAGATGGGATTTGGTAGAAATTCTGGATGACAACCTACAACTCCACAAACTACTACTGAATGTCCACAAACTACTACTGAATGTACAAAGGTCGGGGAACTGATAGTGTCTGTGGGCCTGAAGCAGGCAAGGTCCCTAAACATGTGAGAAACCTCAGTGAAGTCAGAGCTTGCTGCCTTTGTAAACTTTAACAGGATTCTTTGCCCGACTCTCTAATCCAACACAGGGCTATGCTGAGGAAGGCATTGCCTGCTGGGCTGCCCTGTTAAGCCAGGGCATGAATCTGAGAGCTACTGGAGACCTAATCAAGGGGTGAAACTAAGATCAACCAACGTTAACTTTCACGGTGCCTTCCAAAACACGTATTCAGATAGGTGGGCATCTCACGGGGCGGTTGATGCCACCAGGCACGGTCACTGCCAAGGCAGAAAAGACCCGGCGTGGAGCCTTCCTCGGATAGTAGGTGAGAGCTAAGGCACATCTGTGGGGAATTTTTGACTGTTCACAACCATAATCTGTTTAGTGGTTAAACTTAAGCCCTTGTTTCCAATAATACACACCCCAAACTGAAATTTTATGAGACTCTGAAGAAAATTCTGAATTGTTCCTTTCTTAGGAGATGCAGGAAAGAAAAGTGGCAGAATTACAGTTTAAGGTGGTAGAATTTTTACAAGTTTTTAGTCATATCTTGAGAGGCTTTGAGTGTATTTAACCCAGGACCCAGTTATGACCAGTCTATTCGAAGACATCTTCACGTGATTAACAGGCTGACGTGGTTCACTGGGAAGGTGTCTTTGAGCTGCAACTAAAAATTCAACACACTGGCTGATGAGCAAGCGCTGCTTGCATTTAGGGGAAAAACATTTCTACTTTGGCTCGCCAGAAGGTCTCCGAGCTCTGCCTTACGCAACCACACGGCGGGTACGATTTTTCTTTGAAACCAGCAGCTTCCCGCAGTGGAACATCGGCGTGACAATTTCGTACGTTCCTAGGGCGGGATGCCGGGCACATGGCCCGTGTCGAATGTCCCCACGGATGCTACAGGTCTTGCCTCCTGCCCAGAAGGAGCAAAGCTAAAGCAACTCCAGCATAAATCTGTCAGCTAGGTGTTATTCTAGGAGGAATTTCAGGCATTATTGCCATTCAGTTAATGTAGGGGAAAATCCTGCTTTGGAGTTTTGAGGCAGTTTCTGCTTTGAAGCACCTCTACTTTTGGAGTCACAGCCCTGGGCATATTCCTAGCACCTATGTCCTATCCCATCTGGAGCCGGGTGAGCTGCTCCCTCACACTTTTACTCTGCTACAGAAGCATCCTGCCCCAGTCTTTGTCCCTCGTTTCCCCTTCCCACCCACCAACTACAACTTTTTGACTCCAAATGAACACTTTCTGCTCTGGCCAGGGCCCACACAGCCGGGGCGTGGGGCGAGCAGCCTAGTAAAGCCACCCCGAGAGCGATTCAGACGTCAAGTAGCAAAACTTTATCAGAAGATCTGAGTTGAGGATTTCTTGGTCATTTGCCTTTATTTAGAGATTATTTATGCCTCCTCTTAACCTTACCCAACCATGGCACGTGTTGCACAGATGGGAAAGCCAGAGCGAAAAGCAGCTCAGCAGTTTTCCCAGATCATCCAGAAGAGTAAAAGACG
>NW_010238199.1:0-1300 GCF_000690775.1 Eurypyga helias | reverse complement strand
TGCCACTCTCCCTGTTGGGTGTCCGTGCGTGCCGGGAGGGCGTATGCTGGTGTGCGGGGATGGGGTCTCCGTGTGGGTCCTGCCACTGTCGTGTCTGCAAACAGGCTGGCTTTGGGATGTGCTCCCGCTTTCCTGCTGGCTTCCTTGCCTTCCCTGCATCCTGCTCCCTCTGGTGATTCCTCACCCTGGGACCCCCGGCTCGTCTGCGAAGCCTTCTGAACATCAGGACGGGCCGTCAGCCGTGGAGATCCGACACGGTCGGGGCAGCAGCAGCGGGATGTGCTGACTGCGTTTTCACAGCTCAGGTTGCGGGGTGCCGCAGCGGAGGCTCCGAGGGAAGCGAAGCCTTATCCAAGGGAGAGGGGTGAGATTCAATAAGGGAAGTGTGAGGTCTCTGGGAGCGGCACATGGTGCTTCCCAGGCGCTGCCCGTCCCGCTCTGCCTGTGCCCAGGGACTCTTAGGAGTGACCACGCTTTCCTGGAGCCTCTTCAACCTGTTAGTGGGGAAGGAGGTGGCGGAATTTCTTTTGGACATGGGAAGCTGCTGTAGCCGGGGACCTCCCGGCTGCTTTGTCGCCCCGGCCTCTGCCAAACCTCCCGCTTGTGATCATCTCGAAGTAGCCGAAGCTGCTGTTTGCACGTGGGTGTAGTCTTCCACCTCCAAAAGAGTAACCCAGTGTTCCTAACCGGAATGCTGTGCTTTGCGGACGCGGGGGCTCCCACCGACCGGCGTTACGCCTCCAGCAGCTTGGTCTGCTTTCCAAGGGCCCCCCTTGTGCAAAGGGCTTTGGGTTATCCCGCCTCGGGGAGGGTGGAAAACCCTTCCTACGGAGGCTGAGCGAGCCAGAAATGCCTCCTTCCCCTCACCTCTCCTGCCGGGGGTCGCGGAGCCGGGAGAAAACAAGCCCCAAACTGAAAATCGGGATACTGCTCCCCACTGTCTGCCCACGCGTCTGCCTGCTCCTTTCACAGGGCTCCCCAGTCCGTGGGATGGTTTTGCGGGAGGATGGGGTGTATGTTACAGAGCATCCGTGCCAGTTGTCTGCCGGTTTGGGGCCGGCGATGCCTCGTATCGCGCTGCTGTTGTTTCCTGCCAGGGCGATGAAACCGCCGTCAGGAGAGGGGAGATCAGCGAAATCTGCGTCCCCGCAGGTTTAGTGAATTCCTGCGCTGGCTTCCCGGCTCGTCTGGGTGTTTGCCGGGAACGGAGAGGTTGGGTTTAGGTATCGCGGCGATAGAAGCGCAATGGGAACCTGAAGGCAGCAGAGCAGGCTGCTTGCGGCGGGGTTAAAACCTGCCT
>NW_010238198.1:777-1011 GCF_000690775.1 Eurypyga helias | reverse complement strand
TGGCTGGGATGCTCCCTCCCTTCCTCCTAGCACAGCATCCCACTGCCCCGGTGGGATAAACACCCGCTTCCTGCCCTTAATCAGCTCCAGAGGGGCTGGGGGGGAGGAAAAAAAAATCTCCTGAAAGAAAAACTCATTTCCTGCGACAGAAGAAAAAGATAAAGTCTGGGCTCATTAAAGTGAACTTTACTGGGGAGAGACGGGAAAGAGCCAAACACAATGTCCTTGAAATTT
>NW_010238198.1:227-740 GCF_000690775.1 Eurypyga helias | reverse complement strand
CGTTCCGCTGTCTCTGCCGGAGCTTGTTTGGGGGGGGAGCGGGGTACGGCTACAGCCTGTCGAGGTGGGAGCAGACCTGCTGGAAAACTTCCTCCACGGAGCCCTCGGCGTTGAGCTGGGTGCAGAGGGGTTAGCCAGGGGGAAATCGCTCCAGGGGCCGGCACGATTGGAGCTCTTCCAGGGATGGATTGAGGCCAGTTTTGGGCAAAAGAGGATCAAAGCCATCCTTGGAGAAGGGGTCTCCAAGAGGTCTGACGGGCTCCAAAGGGTCTGGCCCAATGCAAATGAGCTAGGATCGAGTTTTTCCGCCTTCCCTCACCACCCCCATCCATCACTTCCCCTCCATCCCTCCCCCCCCCCTGGGCCCACAGGCACCCCAAGCCGTGGGGCTGGAGGGTACCGGTATCAGCCGTGTCCCCCCCCTTACCTGGCGGACGATGCCCCTGCTCTTGTAGAAGGCGATGACGGGCTCGGTGGCCTTGTAGTAGGTCTCCAACCGCTTCTTGATGGTCT
>NW_010238198.1:0-202 GCF_000690775.1 Eurypyga helias | reverse complement strand
GGCGCTTCACCATCGTCTCCTTCCCCGCGTCCACGTAGAGCAGCAGCGTGGGGGGGGCGATCTGTGGGCCGGGGGGGGATGACACACGGCTGTCACCACGCTGAGCCGGCGTGGGGCCGGTTGGGTTTGGGGAGGTGGTGAGGGTGAGCGTGGGGGGGTCACAGATACGCCCGCACCATCCTCTGCCTCAGCTGAGCCTGGG
>NW_010238197.1:4602-6071 GCF_000690775.1 Eurypyga helias | reverse complement strand
CAATCCCCTGGTTGTCTTGCACCTGACGTGTGATCAATCCCCTGGTTGTCTTGCACCTGACGTGTGATCTCACTCAAGATGAACCGTTCCATAATCTTCCCTGGTACCAAGGTCAGGCTGACAGGCCTGTAGTTCCCCAGATCCTCCTTCCGGCCCTTCTTGTAGATGGACATCACAATGGCAAGTCTCCAGTCTTCTGGGACCTCCCCTGTCAACCAGGACTGCTGGTAAATGATGGAGAGCAGCTTGGCATCTCCTTCACCAACTCCCTCAGTACCCTCAGATGAATCCCCTCTGGCCCCATAGACTTGTGAGTGTCCAGGTGGCATAGTAGGTCATTAACTGTTTCCTCCTGGATTATGAGGGGTTTATTCTGCTCTCCATCCCTGTCTTCCAGCTCAGGGGGCTGATAACTGGTCCGGCTATTAAAGACTGAGGCAAAGGCAGAATTCAGTACCTCAGCCTTTTCCTCATCCTTTTGTCACTATGTTTCCCTCCACATCCAATAAGGGATGGAGATTCTCTTCGACTCTCCCTTTGCTGCCAAAATATTTGTAGAAACATTTTTGTTGTTTTTCACAACAGCGGCCAGATTAAGTTCTAGTTGGGCTTTAGCCTTCCTAATTTTTTCCCTGCGTAACCTTATGAGATCCCTGTACTCATACAAATGAAATTATCTTCTTAATAGCTTACTTGCATGAAATGCTTAGAACACATCCCACATCATGAGAGCAGCCATGTTATCCTGAAGTTGTGTGTCCAAAAATGGCTTGGCAAGAGACAGCAATTCTACTGAGAGAGGAAGGCAAGTTAGGGCTACACTGTCTGTAGATCATATATAATGTGGGGCGGGGGGAAGTTGTGGTCTTACAAAAGCAAACCAAAATGTTCTATCCATCTGCAACAAGCCTGGAATGGGCAAATCTAGCAAGTATATAAAATATCATCTGTATTAAAAAAAATAAATAAGAAAACACCATAACGCCATATACAAATTACGTAAGAAGATCCCCTTCCTTATCAACATGTATACAAAAAAAAAAAATCCACACAAATATCCACTTGGTTAGCAAGATTTGAGTCTTTAAAGTTTGCAGATATTCAAGGACCTGCAGAAGGTAACTGCTGTGCATTTCAAATTCTGTGCAGAGCCACACTGACAGAGGTACATGGTGACAATGAACCCAGAACTGGAAGGACAGGAATTGTGACCCTCCTGTCTGAACTCCATGAATGGAAGAAACGGTGCCATTTCTTGGATAATGAAAAAAAAAAAAAAAAAGGAAAAAACCAGCAGCAGCAAACAAACCAGACCCCAAACTAAGATACTGTAGAACAACTAAATTTAAAAGGATTAACATAGAAAACTTCACCTTGAGAAAAGTTTAAATGTTTAGTTTTGCATAATACCTCACTTTTGTACCCTCACCCCTCAGTGAATACGACGGGTGCTACTGGGGGGGAAGAGC
>NW_010238197.1:4031-4313 GCF_000690775.1 Eurypyga helias | reverse complement strand
CGAGACGAGACGCCTCTAGGCCGTGACAGGCAGCGAGACGAGACGAGACGAGACGAGACGAGACGAGACGAGACGAGACGAGACGTCGAAACCCTTCGGATAAGAAGCCATCACACTCCCACCCCCACGCCGCCACCGCAGACGTTTTTCTCTCAGTTCTATCAGTCCCTATCTCAACACCGCGCTACAGGCTCGTATCGGAACTCTAGCTCCACCAGGAACTGCTCCAGCTTTCTGCGCGAGACGCATGCAATAACACAAGAAAAAAAAACGCAACAGAGA
>NW_010238197.1:0-3998 GCF_000690775.1 Eurypyga helias | reverse complement strand
GAAACCGCCGCCACGACTCGACTCGCGCATGTGCAGCGGGCTTGTTTTTCACAAAGATGTTCTTAAAGTGAACTAGCAGCATGAGAGCAGCTGTCTTTGTAAGGAAATCGCAGTGCTAGGCGGCTGCTGTCGCCGGGATTTTCTCAGCAATTCCGGTGAAGTGTTTGTAGGGGACGCGTTCATCTTGTTGGCAGGCTCTTTGCGTATCAGAGACGTTGTTCAGTGTAAAGTGAAGACTGCATTTTGTATGAGACCTTAGCTTTTTTTTTCCTCTTACGGTATATTTTTATACACATTGTTATAAAATATGGTGCTGGGGAAGGTGAAGAGCTTGACAATAAGCTTTGACTGTCTCAATGACAGCAATATCCCCGTCTATTCTAGCGGGGACACAGTATCAGGAAAGGTCTGTTTAGAAGTTACTGGGGAAATTAGAGTAAAATATCTTAAAATTCATGGAAGAGGACATGCAAAGGTACGTTGGACTGAATCTAGAAATGCTGGATCCAACACTGCCTATACACAAAATTACACTGAAGAAGTAGAGTATTTTAACCATAAGGACGTTCTATTCGGGCATGAAAGAGGTAAGCCTTTTGCTTATTCATTCACTACGTGAAGACATTTTTCAAAAAAAAAGATGCATCTTTGCATCGTCTTGGTTTATCCCTTTTTAATATGTGATGATTTTTAAGGGTGGTTCATTGTTGGCAGATAAAAGATTGATTCCCTGTTGTTTACTTTGACATGCTATCATACCCCACCTGTAATTTTCCATCTCTTCCTTTGTTCTAAACTAGTATACTTGTAAATTACTTTTATTATTTCATTCAACTCCTCTATGGGGGACCCAAATATAAAAATCTATCTGAAAGGCCAAATAAGAGGTTATGATCGGAGCACTGCTTCTGAGTTGGGGAGTTCTGGAACCTGCATTCAATGAAAACCTGGTCTGCTAAACCCCTATAGAAACGGGAAGTGCCCTGCATATTCCCTTATTTTGGGTATGGAAATGGAGTGAGCGGGATTGTGGGTCTTAAGTTTGCTAATCTTTTGTTCGCATAGTTACGTTGTGAAAGTCTAAAGGACTCTAAGCTTGGTTGTGGTTGTTTTTTTTTTTTTTCTTTTCTGAAGTTTCCACCCTTTGTTAGAAGCAGTTCAAGCCTGTTTGGGGCCGGTCTTGTGAAGAAGGGAGGGGAGTACTCCTCTCCGCAGATTGGCTGTACACGTCAGGTGGTGGCGATGACTTAATTCCTAGCACAAGAAAACGTTAAAACTCATTATATAATTTGGGTCGGGTGTTTTGGGGTGTTGTGTTTGTTTGTTTTTAATATGCAGCTTATTTGCTGCAGAGGATCTCTGCAATAAAATGCATTTTTTAAAGGAGTTCATAGATTACAGAGTCTTTTATTAAGCGCTTCTGAAATAAACACTGTAGTAGTGGAGTTGCTATTGATTTTAATTACGTTATCGTGATGTATGCAAGCACGGGTCACTCATAAGGTGGCTTTGTAGCTCAAATGTTCTTTGTGCTGCCACCTTAGAAATAATTCTCTCGTGAAAGTTCGTTCAGCTCTGGTTTGCAGATGACAAACGTGCAAACATCCGTGAGTCATTCATAGCAGGATGTATGCTTACAAGTAGGAGGACGACCCCGTGTTTGTCTGCTTAAGCAGCAGCAATGACTTTGCATGTGGACTGTAGATCCAAATGCTGACCTTGACGGTAGGTGCTTGGTTTTGGCTGAAAAGGGAAGAAAAGGTGGCAGGGAAAGGACAGATCTGACATGTTCCGACACCAGAAGCGAGACAGGGTGCGCACCGCTGCGTGTGCGGCACGTAAAAATTTAAGTAGTTGTCCCGGGACACCGCTGCCCCTCCCTCCGCTGCAGGGGCAAGACTGCGAACACACGCTGCACGGATTGCAGTTTAAATCAACACCTCGTACCCTAGCATAGTCCGTAAGGCCGCTCCCTGTCCCCGCCTTGTCATTGGTCGGCTGGGTTTTGTTGCTAAGGCGATGCCAGCCGCTGATTATAGGGGGCTGGGACGTGGGGGAAGAGCGAGACCAGGGTTGCAGGTTCCCTTGCTCGCACTCTGGTGTGTGCTGGGGGCGGGGCGAACGGGTTATGGCCACCCCGAGGTCAGCACTCTGCGGGGTTGGGGGCGCTCCGGGCCCTTGAGGAGCCCCGCTTCCCCGAGGAGTTAGCGGAGTATGCATGGTAGGGGGGAGGGCAGTAGTTGTGAAGTGAGGAGTACAAGTTTACCTTTCTGGGAAACCGGGGGGGTGGGGTGTTTCAATGCAGCAGTTACTGCTTTCTCCCCCCCCCGCCGTAATGGATCAGATCACGGCCTTGGTAGGACGCTGCACTGCTAAGGTGGCATGCTGTCACTCTGGTCACTTTTTGCACTTTCTGTTGGGAATGGGGCCTGCCTGGCAATGTCAGCCTTGACAACTCAGAGGGCACACTGCCTTTCTTGGGAAAGTCCATCTCTGGGAACCTAAAGAAGCATTCAAACTCCTGCTGCGCACAACCACTGGGCCAGCAAGGGGCTGTGAGCAGAGGTGGCCTTGCAGCCTCTTACATCCCTCGCTTGGTTGTCTTTTCCCTCCCGCGACCTCGACCAGCAGTAATTGCCTTTCAGTAGCGATCAGCACATGCGTCTGAGAAGTGCAGGATTGGGGTCCTTGCACATAGCGCAAGGCAGGCTGGGGCGAGCCGGCAGTATGGCCCTGTGGTATGAGGAAACCGGATGGTAGGTATGGGTGGTGCCCCTCCCTCTCTCCTTACCTCTGCAGTAATCAGGTTATGCTGTGAGCAGAGCTGCTGAGCAAATGTGGTGGGGTGTAATGTATACTGTATGTTTATGAGTGTCTGGCAGGGGATCTGCTCGCGCCTGTTTAGGTCAGTGTTCTCCTGCTCCAGCCTAGTCTGTGATTGACAGTTTAGTGCTTTTTTACCACAGTTCTGCTGCTCGGGCTTGATGGGACCACTGATCTGGCAGGAAGGAAGTGAAGAAGGGATGAAAAAACTTATGTGCAAGGAAAATATTATTTTTGTTTTTTAAAAAGTCCAAACAAACAAAAACCTCCAAGTGGTTTTTAACAGAAAAGCATTATACACAGTTTTGCTCTTTCAATGTATTGAAGTTTATTTCATGACATTACATGCTAAGGATGCATTTGTGTAAATAGTGTTCTAGTGTTTTTGCATAGGTTTGTTTCAGCATTTCTAGTGCACTAAATAAATTTGGGCATCAGCGTTTTTGTAGGACAATGGGAACTAAAAAAAAAATTAAAATGTACCAACATTCCTTCATGATGTTTCAGACTATTAACAATAGGTAGTGTCTTTTGCATAATCCCACTATATGTGTTTTTATTACCCCAACCCTTTTGTATGTGAGATGCTCAATTATTTTCTCTAAATGACTTTCTATTTTGATGGAATCAGCATTTTTCTGGTTTCATGGTAATTATATCAGAACAAACCACAACTTTGTTGGAGCAATTAAAGCAATACAAGGAATCATGAGTATAAACCAAGGTTAGCTTTCTTGCTGAAATTAGGAAATGCTTGGGTCTTTGTTATCCAAGCAAAATCAGCGAAACTGTGAATTTGTTTGGTACTTTCTAGGTGGTGTTTGTGCACGTTGTTAAAATCCATTTTTGGAAAATTGCTAGGCAGGAGACAGAAGGAAGATGAATTACTAAATTTAATCTATTATTGTAGCAGACTAAGATCACTCTAAATGTATTGGAGACCTCTACTTCATTTTAAGCTTTAACTAGAAGTCATATTGGAAAACACAGTTTCCATTACAGATCTTTCAGGCAGACCTTGAAATGGCAGCAGTTACAACTGTGTCAGTACTCAGAATGAAGTTCATAAAAGCAGAAGTTAACTTGTTTTATGTAAGGTGAATCTTGGAATCTCACCTAACCTCAAAAATTCTGCAGCCATACATCTAGCAGTGTTGTGGTTTATTCCCAGCCAG
>NW_010238196.1:17853-18076 GCF_000690775.1 Eurypyga helias | reverse complement strand
CCAGACCCATCCCACAGGGAAGTTTGCTGCCTCACCGAGGCTGGGGTCAGAGACATCAACAGTAAACTCCCTGGTCTGGTACAGCCCTCTGATTACTACCCACTACTGGTCATGCAGGTGGGTGATGAAGAGGTTGTCAAGAGAAGTTAAAAATTGATCAGATGATCTTATCAGTCTTTTCCAACCTTAATCTGTGATTTTGTGACCAGGACAGGCTGGGGGG
>NW_010238196.1:0-17538 GCF_000690775.1 Eurypyga helias | reverse complement strand
TTCGATGATTCTATGATTCTGATATGCTGACCAGACCCATCCCACAGGGAAGTTTGCTGCCTCACCGAGGCTGGGGTCAGAGACATCAACAGTAAACTCCCTGGTCTGGTACAGCCCTCTGATTACTACCCACTACTGGTCATGCAGGTGGGTGATGAAGAGGTTGTCAAGAGAATCTTATCAGTCTTTTCCAACCTTAATCTGTGATTTTGTGACCAGGACAGGCTGGAGGATGAAGCCAACAGGAGCTTTTCCCCTTTGGACCAGTGAGACATCTCCCTGCAATCCAGTACTATTTATCCCATGATAATTGACTGAGCACTGGCACAGGTTTCCCAGAGAGGCTGTGGAACCTCTGTCCTTGGAGATATTCAAAAGCCACCTGGACACAGATCTGGGCAGCCTGATCTAACTCTGCATTAGCAGGAGGTGGGGCCAGATGTCCTGCAGAAGTCCCTTCCAATCTCAACTATTCTGTGATTCTCTGATCCTATGATCCTATCTAGGGATGTAATTTTGGTAAAAAATGTAGTATTAGAGATTCATTTATTTTGTGTGTTCTAGATACTCTAACATAGTGAGGTCCTTGATAATGTAAATTTATCCTCTTCCAAAGATTTCAATTTTTTTCCCAAGCAATTATGTTGCAAGACTAGAACTGGCATTTTCTACCTCGTTCTGTACATGATGCAATGTCCGTCTTGCCATCTCTTGCTATGTAATCACAACAAAACCTTACTGACGGCAGTCTTGTTGGAGGACCTAAATAAGATTTCAGCACTCCCTTGTCAGCTACTGTATGGACTTTCCGGTCTAGATTCAGTAAGTTCTCTGAACGTTGGAGCCAGGGCCACGGCACACTTCTTTCTTAGGGATCCTGGAGCTTGCAACACAGCGTTGCTGAAGGACCCATTCCTGAGTTATCACTAGTTGGATAGTCACTCGGTTAACCAAAAAACCTAGTGTAGGACAACTATCATTGTACATACATATGCACAACATAGTTAATCAGTGGGAAAGTTATTTTCACTTTATTTAGCAATTTACTTATGTCTGATGTTAGAATACGTTAGATTCTAGCAGCAGATCTTCCAACTTATTTCATCTGTCAGATCTGAAATCATGGCTAAAACCCTGCATTTGAAAATTCTCAGCTGTTTGGTCTTCAGTGTTCTTCCCTACTGATACTTCTGTGTTTCAGTGAATGCTCTCGTCACAAATTGAGAGCTCAATAAAATATAATGCCCCATAAGAATACAGATTATATGAAGGCAGAACGTATTCCATGAGCCCAAGGGGATAATTTGCTTTTCATCTCTTCCTTCTTTCTCAAAATATAAAGCTACCAATAAATGGTATGTAAAGGAGACCAGAGCAGACCGAAGAGTTAAAAGTTTGCAATTTATTAACTCAAGCATGAAAGTACAGAAAATAGGCAGGGACTCAAGTTAGTTGGGAAAGAAGTCTCAACCTATTGCATTAAAACATGGTTTGCACCAGTCTAATGAGTTTTCTACCAAATGAGGCATGAAACATACTGCCAGAATATAAAGTCAGTAAAATACCCAAATTACTGTATAATGTCATTATATGTTTTATCTTATTGGGGAGCTGGTACAGAATACATTATGTTTAAATTTACACAATCTGTAAAACCAGAAAAAGATGTTTTTTCTATGAATGTGTCATTCAGCTACATTCCTAATAAAAAGATATCAAAGCATACTGAAATCCGTCAGAAAAATATACAACATTCACAAGCACATATGAAAAGAATTGTTCAGTACATATGTCAGTCCAGTGTTCTAGTTACAATCCTTGTTTATTCAGACCTATAGAGAAAACCACACAAAAGTAGAAAGTATTAGATTGCACCAAAAATATTTTTTCTAAAATAGTTCCAAATAATTAAGAACTGCAGTATCACTAATTTAATGTTGGCAAATATCAAATTTTGTGCAGAGATTTGATTCAAAAGTGAATCTTGATTATTTTAGATTGCTATATTTTGTAAATACTTAAGTATTTAAATATTAGTAAGGAGTTGTGCTCAGTTGCTAGTAGTATTTTTGCATGACTAAAGGAGTTGGTGATTAAAATGAAAAAAAAAAAAAAAAGGAAAAATTATCCTGAGTTGTTTGTTCAGAGTCTTATTTCTGGTTCTGTCCCTAAGGGACCTCTTTGCAACTGTAAGACAATTGGATGCTTTTGAAATTAATGGAATTTCTATTACATCTCATGAGGCTGGAATTTGTTTGCTCCAATCTCCTCAGACACAAGAGTAGATTGTCTGCTCAAGTATTCTCACTTTGACTACTCCTGAATTCCATTTTTCAGTGGTTTCATTACAAACTACACCCAGAAGCTTCCTAGAATTGACTGCAAGTCAGTATATTGCATCAATTACTGCAATGTGATGAATTAAATCTTCATTTATCTTAAATGCCAATAGGCAGCTCTGAATCCTTCCTGCATGGCCAAACATTGCTTTAAGCACAGGCAGAGCTTTGCCTGCATTTTCTAGGCTGGTTCACTCTTGCATCCTTTTGCTGTTATCTATTGTTAAAAAAGTTTTATCCTCTCAATGTGCTGTTTAACAGATGCCTATCTACCAACCTCCTCAATGTCCCTTTATCTGCCCAATGATACACTGACATTGATAGACTCTGTGTTCATTTTTAACATGTCCCCAGTGGTTTCCACTTAGATACCTTTGGAAATAGAGTGCTGTTGAACTCTGTGGCCAGCTATAACATTCATTACAAATTAATTTCCTACTTGTCTGGTATTTTCCTGATTTGTGTGCTTCTGAAGGCATTTTGATACCTTCTTGTGCACCACTAGATGTCCAGGCTTCACATCAGTATGTTAAATTGGAAGTAGGATTTAGGGCCTGTAGTTTGGCCTTACCAATTAGTAATGTTTTTCTCTTCTGGCTTAAAAAAAACCCCAATCCTGTCACTTTCAAAGCATATAATCTGATTTCTTCTGTTATGTTGGTTTGTCTCGATGGAGTACTTTATCTCAGGAGAGGATGTCAGTGTGGAAGAGCTGGGCAAGGACTAGGGCCTCTCTTTCATCTGAGGGGACTTCAGAGGATGAGGGCGCTGCCCTTGTCTGGGCCAAAGGAGAGAGCAGGCTTATTCGGGTTCAACTACCAGGGGTCTGGCAAAATGTCCATTCAGGGAAAGAAGAGCGGGGAAAACATGTTCTTGGTGAATCTCTGTGGACCTTTCAAATTAAACGTTGTTGTAGCTTTTACAATATTTTTTAATTTTTTTGGTCACAGCTTGCAAATCAGCTCCTCTGTTACTGGGAAGAGCAATGTCTTTATTTAAAATCTAATTCTTCTAATGTGCAGTCAAGATAAGCGCTGTTGTGTCTGCCTACCCTGTGTCCATGCCTGTTCTAACAGTGCAGCTAGTGTCAATGTTAACCAGAAACGCACCTTCGTTTCACACCATTTTAGCAAATGACCAAGTCTGCATTTTCTTTGACTACACAAACTGCACCTTAACATAAAACCATGATGGAGGTAATTTTTTTTATTGGCACACTGTTTTACTTTAAGATGGTCCAGAGTCAATCACAACACAGGCTGCCAAATACCTTTTTAAATCTTTGACATTTGTGGCATGTGGTTTTTGCGATTGGACATTCTCTCCCATATTTTTAGACTGGAAATGTGATTGACACATCGTCTTTCGAGTCTATATCCAGGCTGCTCTGCTCTTGGGTTTGCTTCAACTAATTCCTTTGTTCTATTCATGAACTAACCGCAGAAGGCTTTGTTTTGTTACTTGAAAGACAGTAATACCTCACCAGATACAGGCATCTCTTAAGGCACATTTCTTTGGTCTTCTTTTTCTGCCTTCCCTCTCATAAACTGTGGTTTCCTCTAGTGTCAGTTTCTCTATTCTCTGACCTTCTGGAGATGATACAGACATCATCCGATAAAAACAATGTCCCTGGGGGAAATCACACTGGAAAATGTAAGAAACTTCTCGGCTACTGGGCAGTGTCCTGGTCCCAGGCGGCAATGAGCTGCTCTCCTGGGGCCAGTCTATAAGATTGTGTTTCATTCCATAATACATCAGGCTGAGTGGTCACTGTTACCCCCGTACTAGCAGCGCTGGGAGCTTGCCCGTGGTGGTGGTAAGCTTGCAGAGACTCGATCCAGAAGGTGTGGGAGAGGTCAGCCCAGCGGTTCCTGCCGGCAGCACCTCCTGGCAGGTGATTAGCAGAGAAGTAGTGTCTTTTGTAAAGCAAATTGCTCTGAGAAGGGGCAGTTAGAAGTTGTTCTTTCCCCCTGCTCTCGGCTCCCAGGCTCAGGGAGGGGGATTTTCACCTCAGGGCTTTGGATTCATTTTTGCTTGCTGTCCTGGAACCTGGCAGTGTATGCCCATGCGTTGTGAGATTCTGTATAATTTGTTCTGTTTTTCTGTTCTTTTAATTACTTATTAACAATAGCATTGTTAGTAACCTCATAAGTTTCATTTATATAATTAAATAGTTCTTATATCAACTTTCTATGAGCCTCCCTTGTTTTTCCTCCAATCCTTCCTCACTGGGAGTGCAGGGAGGGGAGTGGAGTGGTAGAGAGACTGGTGATGCTTAATTGCCCGACAGGGCTAAACCACGACTGGCAGGAAGAGCACGTAAGGATGAGCCGTTCTCTGAGCACAATGATTTCCATGCCCCATTGGTTTTGATCTCAGACTTTCCATAAAAGACCATTACAACTGAGGATATGTTGAAAAATATTGTCAGTGCTACAGTTTGAAGGACTTTCAGTTCCAATGATGCCATCATAGCTGACTGTTGATATTTAACACTGCAGATTCATAATTTTCATTTATTTTGTTTGAGATGTAGCTAAAAGCAACTGATTGTTTCCCAGTGCAAATAACAGTATATCATCTTTGAAAGTCCTCAAGAAGCATCTTGTCACAGCATCTTAGCTCCTTGGGGGTGTGCTATTTTTATTTGTGAATTGCTGTTGTTCACTGAACCTAAAGATTTCTGAAATTCGATCTGTTTCTTCCATCATCTGTACTGCAGCTATTGTTTCTGAGACAGACAAAGTAGTTTTCATAATTTATTTTATATTTTTGAAGAAATTCTTCACTTAGAGCCTCCCCAGAGCCACTTCCAGCTTTTGTCATTCTTAGTGGGACAAGGTTTATTGATTTTACATGCAATATGCAAGGGTGGTGACTTTGCTCCGTTCCTTTTAACAAAATCTTGTGATGTTTGTGTCTCAGTCCTGAACCCGACCTGTGCAAATGCAGAGTCTTTCATTCAGACCTCTTCTCTGTGCTGGAGAATCATGGAATGGTTTAGGTTGGAAGGGACCTCAAAGACCATCTAGTTCCAACCCCCCTGCCATGGGCAGGGACACCTTCCACTAGACCAGGTTGCTCAAAGCCTCATCCAGCCTGGCCTTGAACAGTCCCAGGGATGGACATCCACAAGTTCTCTGGGAAGCCTGTTCCAGTGCTTCACCACCCTCACAATGAAGAATTACTTTCTTCTATCGCATCTAAATGTCCCCACTTTCAATTTAAACCCGTTACCCCTTGTCCTGTCACTACAGGCCCTTGTAAAAAGCCCCCCCCAGCTTCCTTGTAGCCCCTTCAGGTACTGGAAGGCTGCAATGAGGTCTCCCCGGAGCCGCCTCTTCTCCCGGCTGAACATGCCCAACTCTCTCAGCCTGTAACCACAGGAGAAGTAATCCATCCCTCTGAGCATCTTTTATGGCCTCCTCTGGACTCGCTCCAACCAGTTGATATCCTTCTTATGCTGGGCTTCCCAGGGCTGGATGCAGCACTCCAGGTGGGGTCTCTCGAGAGCAGAGTAGAGGTGGAGAATCACCTCCCTCAACCTGCCAGCCATACTTCTCTGGATACAGCCCAGGATACGGTTGGCTTTCTGGGCTACCTAGCAACAAATGCTGGGTTAAGTGGACCATGTGAATGTGGATGAAATTGCTCAAAAAGCTGGTCATGTTGGGTAATTGGGACTAAATCTCTTGTCCTACCAGTTCTTCCTTCTGTATTCTTCCCGGGGAGATAAAGAGATAACCTGCTGTTTACCAGAAGTAATTTTCCTCAGGTACAAGGGTTCAGACTGGTGAAATGAGGTATCCCCTCACTTAGCCATGCGGTAGGGAATACAGCTCAGTGGGTTTAACACTATCCCACATGATGCCTCCTTAGCTCTGTGTTGCAGCAGGACTTCCTCTTCCAGTAGCCAAAACCCTAGAGAGATGGCTTTTCTACAGCTTTTTCTTCCCTCAGAAGAAACAAGCTCAACAATTTAGGAGAGAGTTCATCCATTTGTCTTTTTGAATCATGACAGCTATTAAAAACGTGGGATGCAAAATGAAAACTCTGTTAGTGCCCTTTTTCATCCACTAAAAAGTATTTCCAGTTGTGGGAAGATAATTTTTTTCAAAATTGGCTCCTCCAGCAGAAGTCCTTTTAATTTTGTATGTAGGTGTCTTCGATGGTAGATAAACCCAACACACTTTTCTTACAAAAATATTCAAGATTAGTTAAGCTGGTCCTGGTGCAGGTTAATGGATTTCAAATACAAAGCAAATTTAAAGAGCCTTCAGGCTCTTTCTGCACTATGGTTTAAAATCAAACTTATTTTTCACAAAAGCTTAATTTAAAAAGATAACTTTCTATTTTTCTATTCAGCAAAATGTAAATTGCATTGGTAATAACAATAATTGTCTGTGGAAAAATGCTTCTTCATTTGGCACTGTTTAGCAAATGCTAATGAATTGTGATAATAAAGGCATCTTTCTTGTGCTTTATAGTATATGAAACTAATGCCTCGAAGGGACATTACAAAGGGATGCAAAGCTGGTTGCAAGCCATATCTTCTGTAAACATTTTTAAGGTAATTACATAGTAGACCATAATCCTAGGTAAGATTAAGACATATTTAAATTCTAAACAACTGTGAACTTTTTAAAGGAAATATTTTCTTTTGGTGGAAGGTTGAAGTTGAACAGGTAATGGTACTGAGCTCTTCTCCTCTAAAGGATTAAAATTAATCATAAGTCAAATTTTGTAGTTAACAGTTAATGGGAACACAGAGGACACTACAAATAGATAGGTTGTAATATTTTTTTGCTCCCCCGCTGTATATCGTAGTGAGAAACAGTAATTGGTGGGAAGCAGTACACATGACCTAAAAGTCAATGTTTGTGTCTGCAGGATGAAAGTGCATTAAAAGCATAATGGGAGAGGAGAAACAAATGGATGGGGGCAGGATCTCACTCTATTTCTCTGCTATTATTTTACCAGTACCACTATTCCATCAGTTACTGAAATACATCTGGGATCAAAACTAGTAATCTTCAAGATTTTTACTTATAAAGTTCTTTGCATTGGCCAGTTAAAAAAAAATAAATACTGCAAGTATTCTGAGTGCCTTGAAGTTACGTGCAGTCATTTTAACAGTGTAAAGATGTTTAAAAGGAACTTACAGCCCCAGCGTATGCTCACTGGATATGTATGTTCATAATACATCATTGGTAGGATATTGTTCAGTGAACAAAATAGAATAATGTTATTCTCTTCCAAATGAGAAAACAGAAATATGGAAATTGCCTTAGGGAACCAGACCATCAGTCCAGTATTTTGTCTAGAAATTGTAGGTGCTAGCTGATTAAATGCCTTACCCGCTCTCCACCATGAACAATGAAACAAAATCTCAAAGAATACCTTGACTATGCATACATTTTTGTATAACTGCCATTACATAGAAATTGCCTTAAAATACATGTAATATTGGCGTTATATTCATGGCACTGTCAGGAATTAAGAAAGGATATACTGGAGGATGATTAGATTCAGCAGTCAAACAGAAGCAAGATACTGAGCAGTGGTGTATGCTGGAGGTGTTCCCCAGCTGTGAACTGGTAGAAGCAAGGGGTGTGGGGCAAGCAGCCTGCATTATTCTCAAATTATTCCTGTATTATGACTGATTTGTTTTGAAGAATTGTATTGGGAAGCTGTTCTGAGGAATAATGTATGCATAATGACCACGGGTTCATTATCCCTCATATAACAGTGGGCTTCAAACCAGTGAAGACCTACAAAAATGCAAGCTATTTCAAATTAGGATGTGAAGTCTGCGCTACGGAGACATTACTCATCTTTACAGAAGTTCCTGGCAACTCTAAAGTATATTCCTATATACTAATAAACTAGCCAAGAAGTAAAACTAAATGAACATCACGCTTTCCTGGGTTTGAACATCTAATCTTTTTCTTTTTTCAAGGTCATTTCCATTACTGACATTTTAGTTTAATGTGAAATTGACTGTGTCCCACCAAAAATTCTATATTTCGTAATTAAATCACCAGCAGGCACAGTGGTGGTTGGATATATTTGGAAAGGAATATTGATGTGGATTTCTTGCTGCAACAACATGCATGTGTATAAAGTTCAGCAACATGAGTTCTTTGTCTCTGAACATCGTACAATCAATATTCTATTACTGCAGCGTGAGCTCTGCTGCATGGTAGCTAAATTAGCGTGTAAGACTCAAGAATGCAATGGTGGAAAGAATTCTAATTTCTACGTATAAAACGCATGTAAGCTGTTTATTTTAGCTGTAACAGCTCTGTTCCAGTACCTGTTGTTTCAGGTACTATTTATGCAATTTCATTACATAGGAATTTGGGAAGTTTTATTTTATTTTCCTTGGAATTATTTTCAGTAATAATTTCCAAGCAGAATCATATTCTTCTTGATAATTTGGTCAGATTCTTTCTGTTTGTTTTGCTTTGTATGATGAAGATGTCTACAGCATCAGGATGCCCCATTATACAGGCTTTGTTACAGTCTGAAACTATTTTATGGTAAAAACCACCAAAAAACCAAACCCAAACAAAGAGGCTTGGGGATGAGAATGAGCTGCTCTCCAAGAACAAAGAGAAGGGTGCAAAGCCGTTACAACTCAGTTTATTTAGGCAGCAGTCACTGCTGTACATCACCCTCACAGACCAGCCAGGATGGTCTTTCTATAAATTCAACGTAGGCGGCTGCCTGCAGCAAGAGTGCTGAAGGTGGCAGCTTCTTTCCTCATGTCTTTCCTCACCTGAGAAGATCTCTGCTGCTGTCATTGCTGCTACTGGCGTGGGGCAAGGGAGAGGCCCACGCGAGCAGCACAAATTGCCCTGGTGCCCTGCTCCCTTCCCTGCCTCCTGATTCCAACAAGGGCCATGCCAGCCCCTGCCCAGCCTCCCTGGTGCAAGGGGGACCCATCCAAAAAGCTGGGGTTGGAGGTAGAGGGCTGCATACTGGGAATGGGAGGGAAGTTCCCTTGGGGGAGGAACATGAAGAGTCATTTGGGCATGATGATTTCAGAGGCTGGGTGAAATGTAGCTGATGCTGGGCTTCAGCTAGTGGGTCTGTTGGGGTGGGGTGGGAAGTGGGGGAGGCAGAGAAAGACAGAAGCCTTTACCTGGAGCTCCTTGGGACTTCCCACAACTCTTATGACCTCTTTTGTCCAGTGTCTGCCCAGCTCATTCTGCCACTATTTTTGAATTGAATTTTGAATTTCTTTTGTCATTTTCTTTGGAAGATGGGACTCAAATTTGTCCACACAGCCTACAAGTTCTGATTTGACTATGCTTGCTTTAATCACCTCACCTGTGCCAGTATTTCACTGGTGCCTGAACAGACATAAGGCTGCACTGCTTTGTTATTCCTCCCTCCCAAATCCTGTGACAAAATACAGGAGAAGGTGGTTTTTTTTTTAAGGAAATCAGGATATGTATGCTTTTCAGTTTCAGAGTGTGAAAGCACTATCCCATAGGTTCAGTATCTGAGTGGAGTTCCCTTTTAAAACCAGAACTCAGAGAGAGGAGGATAGTTTCACTGTGTGTGGAGTTTAGAGGACATCACTCATGCCTGCACTCCTAACGCCAGGAAAGTGTTGGTGAAGGCAATGCTGCCCCTGCAATTTTAACCTGTTTCACTGAAGGCAAAGCTTGTAAGTGGTAAGGCTGAGAGGGCCTTGAATGGCCACAGAGTCCAATTGCCTGCCCAAAGACAGGATCAGCCATAGCTGTATAGTTCCCAACAGGTGCTTGTCTAACTTATGCTTAAAGCCTCCACTGGGAAGACAGGATAAGGTCCTTCCCTATGGTGTACTTGCACTTTACTGTATTACCATGGCTTAACAGAAGCATTCGTCTGTGCTGATAGCTGGTGCTCATGCTTACAGATCTTATTTGCCTTTAGTTTATACGTGCTATTTGCCTTTTTTTGTGACTTTGTGGCATTGTTGACTCAAGTTCAGATGGTAATTCATAACACCAAATCCGTTTCTCCATGGTGACCACTGAAGTGGTTATTGTACGCTCTGTATTTATGTAGTGGATTATTCCTGCTTAAGCACAGACCTTTATTTATTTGTCCTGACTGCAGTGCATCTTTTTTCTTTCTGAACATTTTTTGTACTTGGTAAGAGGTTTTAGATTAGAGTTCTAATCCTGTCCTCTGGTGTGTTGCAACCCTTCCTGCAACACACGTAGTACGTACTCCTTCATCCAAACTGTCGGTGAAAGCATTAAGTTGCGCAGGCATAAGACCCAGGGCAGACCCCTAGGGAATCCATTAGATGCATGTTTTTGGCATGGTAGCACACCTTCTGATCTGCACTTGCCTGTGAGAATCATACAAGGCCGCGCCAACAGCTGTACTGAAATCAAAGTATTTCAGAGGTAGTACTTCTCCCCGCATCTGTGATTACTCAGTCACAGCAAGAGAGGAGATTATCTTGACTTGAGTTATTCTTGACTGCTATTTACCCATTGTTATTTTCTAGGAGCTTACACATTGACTATTTACTTCAGTTTTTTTCTAAGAAAGAAGAATGTTAGGACTGCATTTGCCTTATTTCCTGGAATATCTCTCTGTCCTCCATGAGCTCTCAGTGACAACTGCTAATGCTTCTAAGGTTGTTCATATACTTCTTTTTCACATGAGAGTGAAATTAATTAGGCCAAAATGATGTGAAAACAGCTAAATTATCCATGTATTTTCTGGTCTGTTCTTCCCTCGCTGCATCTGAGTTCCTACTCCTTTCTCACTAGTGCTCGTTATACTAACTGCCTGACATGAGAGTGGCATTCTTTTCTTTCTTGGCAATGCTGGACCATAAGTACCTACTTAATACAGAGCAGGAAACCTTTTCCTGGGCTTCCATTTCACTATGCTTGTTTTCTCTTGCTTGTGATATCTCCCTTTGGACCTTGATCTTTGCACTTTTCTCACTTGTCTGCGTATGCTCTTTCAAACTCCTCTGTATCAGTTCTGCGTAATTTACAATTTCTATGGTATTTGAGTCTAAGGTCACTGAAGGACTGGTCATCTACCCACCTACCCTTGTTCTGTTTCCTCCACTGAGATAGTTTCCTTTTCTTTGAGGAACTTCAGATTTATTGGATCTTAGCTATCAGTTCTCAGAATTTCTTAAAATATACCTTTTTCAAGTACGTTGTCCTTAATTAGCTGGACAGTTCTGCTTATCAATTATTTTTTATATGCTGTCTCCTAACTTGCATTTCAAAAGGTCCTATCTACTGCTTTTTCCCTGGGCACTTCTCCTGTAGAAGCTGTACTTAAAACTGTAGATTCATAGAATAGTTTGGGTTAGAAGAAGGGACCTTTAAAGGCCATCTAGTCCTACCCCCTGCAATGAGCAGGGACATCTTCAACTAGATCAGGTTGCTCAGAGTTCCATCCAGCTTGACCATGAATGTTTGCAGGGAGGGAACCCTCTACAACTTCTCTGGGAAACCAGTTTCTGTGTTTCACCTCCCTCATTGTAAAAAATTCTTCCTTATATCTAGTCTGAATCTGCTCTTTTTTAGCTTAAACCCATTACCCTTTGTCCTGTCACAATAGGCCTCATCCTTCTTCTAAGCCCTTTTTAAGCACTGAAAGGCTGCAGTAAGGTCTCCCCAGAGCCTTCTCTTCTCCAGGCTGAACAAGCCCAACTCTCTCAGCCTGTCCCCATAGCAGAGGTGCTCCAGCCCTCTGAGCATCTTCGTGGCCTCCTCTGGACTCGCTCCAACCAGTCAATATCCTTCTGGTGTTGAGGGCTCCACAGCTGGATGCAGCACTCCAGGTGGGGTCTCACCAGCGCAGAGCAGAGGGGGAGAATCCCCTCCCTCGACCTGCTGGCCACACTTCTCCTGATGCAGCCCAGGATACGGTTGGCTTTCTGGGCTGCCAGTGCACACTGTTGGCTCATGTCCAGCTTTTCATCCACCAGTACCCCCAAGTCCTTCTCCTCAGGGCTGCTCTCTATCCACGCTCCATGCTTATATTCTAGCAAAGTGAACTAGTTCACTAGGTCTTTTGACACAATTAAATCAGAAATGTAATCACTTTAAGACTTCCTTCTCCTGCTTATTCACTACATTTCTTGTACTACTGTATGGACATCAAAACTCATTCCTCGTAGCTTCATTATGCATAAACCTATTCCTTAAATCATGAGCCCTTCTCCTGATTACTTTATGAAGTCCATGTTCATAAGTATTGTTGCAGTTGTGAAGTAATTTCTTTTTGCCTCTTTTTCTTTGGTAAGGAACATGGCACAGTGTTTCTATGCTCTTCAGAAATGTGAATCCTGGAGCCTTTTTCCTAATGCATTTAATTTTCTATGAAATAGCATGACAAATGCTCTAAGAAACCCTGATGAGAACTGCATTGAACTCATGGATCTCGGTGGCTTTCTGAGGCTGTAATAGGAGCACCTAAGTTTACAAATATAGAAAACTAAACCATGGATTGCCAAAGGATCCTAAAAATCATGAACACGATTTTAAACTCCTGAGACTCTGCTGCCTAGCAGCACAAAATTACTAATAGTTAAAGAGACAGGAGAAGTATTAAAAGTTTTGTTAGCACTTGCTTGATGTCACCTATCTAAATAAGTTCATTTCATCCCTCCTGTGCTCATGCTACAGATAATGCCTTTCTATCGTGCCATCATTTATTTATTTTTATTGATTAATTCACTTCACAGAATTACTGTTTGAGACAAAAACACCTATTTGCAATCTAATCAAGCAAACAAATATAATTATAGCTATCTGGTGGTTTCTTATTTGCAGTTGTCTTATCTGTCTTTGCCTTGATTGTTTTCTTGTTTACTAATCATAAGTTCAGGAAAGTGAACTTTAGCTGGAACCCCCTCTCCCCAAAGGATGCTAGACTAAATGCTTAAAACAGAAAAATTTTAACAACAGGAACATCAAGGCCAAAATCCCCATAATTTTCAGCTGGAAATAATCTTTAGGTTATACTACTGCACTATCTGCCACAGTACACAGGCACTGGCTGACCTGCAAGGACCACTACAGGGAAGTTATATGTTTTATGTAGGTTTCGAACAACTGTCACTGATCAGGCTAACATCACTTGTCCCCAAGTTTAGGTGTGATCAAAGCATCTATGCGGACTAGTCCCAAGCATGTACCATCCTCCAAATCATGCCTGTGTATTAACTAGGGGAGTGCTGACTGGCAGTGAGACAAAGCCATGCCAGGGGCACCCAAATAGGTAAACAACAGAGACATATGGGCCAGGAAACTACTTCTATACCCACTGATTTTTTGCATAAACAAATACAAGAAAATGCGTCTCATCAGGATGTTGTTAGTTCTCCAGTGACACCCTTGCTGAATGGGAAAGCTTCTTTCATTGTTACAAATGAAGAAGTAATTTTAAGTAACTTCTAAAGCTCCAGTTTTCTGAAAGTTTTACTATCTAAGTCATAATTGGAAGACAATGATTTTCCCAGAACAGTGAAAAATTTATGGACAAGTTGCTATTTCTTTAATAAAATTCAACAGTAAAAACTGTGTATTTCATCACAGTGGACAAATAAGTTTTCAAAGAACAATTTATGTTTAGAACAACAGCTGAATATCAAGCGAAAAATGGAGAGAGCTGTCAGCTTCTTCCCAGGCTGTGTTTTAAATGAGAATAGACAAACCACTGAAAAATATGCCGTTTTGTTTATGTAAGGCAGTGAATCAAAAATGGCATATTAGATTTTGCATTTCTATTTCTTAAACCTGAGTGATTAAACTCAGATTTGGCATATAAGAAGTTTATGTGTAGAATTAAATGAATAGACATGGTATTTTTCTAGATTTAAAAAAAAAATTATTTAGCATTTTTTATTTTTAGCTTGAAAAAATTTATGGTTTTACCATGATATCACTAAGAAGAACAGTGTTTTTGTTGCAGGAGGGCCTGGAAAATACAGACCAGAGCTATGTATTGCCTGGTACAGCATTCTGTTCTCAGCACTTGTTTTGATGATATGGGACTCTGTCTAAAGTTTAACAATATTCGTAGAAATGAGTGCAAACCCAAAATGAAGCACCAGCTGTTAGAACAACTTCTCCCCTGCTTTGGTTCTTTCTCTTGTGGTATATCAAGCCGACCCAATTGTGTAGATAAAAAAAACGTTCTCTTCTGTTTCGTCCTGCTCAGCCTTTTTCTCCTGTCAGTGTGACATGGGGCCCTGCCTTGTTCTGGTAGTGATGCTAGCCTTGATCATCTGCTCTCCTGCATCTCCCTGGATGTGAATACCTCTGCACATTATGCTGCAGTGTTCGTGTGCTTAAAGAAAAATACCTCCCAATGTGGTTTCATTTTTTCAATGCCATATTCTTCTTCGTCTGTGACTGAGAATCTCATTTTTGTCACCTGCTTATGCCTGGGGCATTATGAATTATGATTGCTGGTTGCTAAGGGCAAAGCTATATGACTAGGCTTGAGCCAGTCCAGTCTGGAGGTTCAGTGTTGCCTCTGGGGCAGCTCGACCCCCTCACTCTGTCTCATTTTCCTCCCTTTTACTTAACAGTTCTTTGTCTTGCAGTCCTGACCTCTCTGTTGAGCTGGCTCTGTGCTTCCTCTGATCCTGCTCCAAGCCAATGCAAACTTGCTCAACTAGTAGAAGATCTACTAGTTGATCAATCTAGTGGAAAAAAAAGGCATTTTTGTCTTCTGTGTTAGTGGGTTGGTTACTGGTTGTTCAGATGTGCTTTCATGGTGGGGCCGCAAATATGATGTTGGCAGGAATGTGTTTTTGCATGAGCACTTGGACTTCCTTTCTGATCACAGCAGATATTAATATGGGCTCATCTGTAGCATGTAACCCCAAACTCAGAACTGACTCAGACACATGCACAATTTACTTAAGGGTAATTACAGTGCATCAGCTGAATGGCAGTAAAATACAACAAACAGCCATGGATGAGACCTTTGTACTAGCTTCAGTTATTTGAATAATAACTCTCTGATAAATGCAACACTTGAACTTTGGTCAAATTCCCTTGTTCAGTAGGTTGCTTGGAGTTGTAGCCTTCGGTCAGCAGAAAAATCAATGGATAAATTCCAGTCTATGTAATTCAGCTAACAACCTTGTGCTTTAACTCAGATGCCCCTCATGCTTAGGCAGATAAAATTTGCCACTGGAGACATTAGCCTCTTTCCATTGATTAGAGAAGAAACTTTGACCTTTACATCTAGAGCACTGAAGGAAGTGCAAACTGGGTGTCTAAGGCTAGGTGATCGGAGCCTACTCATTGAGCATTCAAATAAAGACAGTTCACAGAAACAGAGAAAAGTTGAGGTTGGAAGGCACCTCTGGAGATTACTTAGTCCAAAATTGCTGCTCAAGGCAGGGTCACCTAGAGCAGGTCAGTGCTGTGTCCAGTCAAGTTATGAATATCTCCAAGGATGGTGACTTTACAACCCCTGTAGTTAATCTGGTCCAGTGTTCACTCACTCCTACAAATGATTTTTACATGTTTTTTCTTATTTTTAAATAGCTTTTCTTGTATTTCAGTGTGTGCCCATTGACTCATATCCTTTTACTGGATACTGCTGAGAAGAGTCTGGCCCTTTTCTTTATTCCTCCCCATCAGGTATTTATACACTTCATTCATAAGATCCCCCTGAGCCTTATCTTCTCCAGGCTAAACAGTCCCAGCTCTCTCAGCCTCTCCTTGTATGACAGATAGGCTAGTTTTTTAGTCACCCTTCTCACCCTTCACTGGACTCTCTCCAGGATGTCCATGTCTCTCTAGTACTGGGGAGCCCAGAACTGGACTCAGCACTACAGATGTCTCACCAGTGCTGAGGGGAAGGATCACCTCCCTCCACCTGCTGCTAATGCTCTTCCTCATGCAGCCTAGAAGGATGTTTGCCTTCTTTTCTGTAAGGACACTTAGCTAGCTCTCGTTCAGGTTCCTGTCTGCCAGGACCCCAAGGTCCTTCTCTGCAAAGCTGCTTTCCAGCCAATTTGTCCCCAGCATTTACTGGTGCACAGGGTCCAGAAAAGTCCCTCTTCTGTGTCAGTAAGCTATTGATGCACTACAGAAACCTCCTGGATTCCTTGTTTCCTGATGTCCCTCCAGCAGATTTTGGGGTGGCTCAAGTCACAAGTGCCTGTGAGGGTGAGACTTCTTCCAGTAGCCTGAAGGCAGCCTCATCTACTATTTCTTTATGATCAGGTAGTCTGGACCACAACATTAATAACTTAGTTTAAATAATAATTTAAAACCAGGTATTTTCGTTGCAGCACGGAAACATTTTAGATGTTTTAAAGAATCATGTCTTGCTCATCATCAAAAAATCATAAAAGAAAAACTGAAGAATGAAATATGAGTGGCACAACTGGGTAAGAGGCTCCTAAGAAACCACCTGATTTAAATGCTTTTTTTTTTTTGTATATCATTGTAATATATCCTTAGCATATCCTAACTACGTTGTTGATTAATAATTTAAAAGAACATTTTCCAGGGCAAGGAACAAGTCTTCCTTTGTGTTTTGTATGGGAATTGTATTGATGCTGTAAACTATCAGTTAACTCAGCAAAAAAATGACTGAATCCATAGAGTAACTTTGTTTAAGCAGTACTTGTCCTTGAATTTTTTCCTCATTTGAATATTCTGTGTAAGCAAGATAGCCTACAGAGGACAATGCAAATACATGCTCAGTGCATAAACAGTGTGACGTAATAGAAATGAAAGGCAGGGAACTATGATAAAACCCATCAAGTCTGATAAAATATGGTAAGCAATATAACACTGGACAGTAGAATTAGGATGATGAAATATTGTACTAGGAAGGTAAAATGATTTGATAGGTGGGATGTGGTTAATGAGGCAAGGCTTTATAATTGCAAAACTGAAATATTAGGACAGGGCAATGGATAGAAGGAAGTAGGACAGCAGTGACTGAGAAATCCTAGCAACAAGGTTTTTAATTCTTCACTGTGGCACTAATAAACTTTGAGAGATGTTGCTTTGAGATTCACACAGATTTGAAAACTTCAGCTCTTATTGCTTGGTTTGTGTGGCTTTCTTTTATTTTACTCTCCAGAACTGTAATATTCTCTCAAACCTGGAGCTCAGTGCCCTGATGGATTGGCTGGAGCAGACCTAATTGCAGTGGTTTAAGACATAGAATCATAGAATGG
>NW_010238195.1:0-1069 GCF_000690775.1 Eurypyga helias | reverse complement strand
GACGGGGCGCGCAGCCGGTGCCGGCCCCGAGCCCCGCTGGCTGCCCCGGGAGGGTCAAGGGCCCTTTCTCCCCTTCCCCAGGCCCCTCCAGGCTCGGCCCTAAGCTTTCCTGTCACATCCCAAATTTCCCAAGGGCGAGGGGTACCCCCAGCAGCGGCAGGGGAGACCGGGCTGCCCACGCAACCTTTCCCCAGCGCGGGAGGTAAAACGGGGAGCTCGCCCTTCGGCGAAAACACGCGGTGGGGGGAGGAAGGCTGGGGATGGGGTCGCTTGTCTCCAAAACATCTCCTCTCCATGTGCTTTATTTACCTCCTCTCGTCCCAAAGCAGCCCACACCCCTTCCCTCTCTCTCAGCATCTCCAACGATTTATTTTGGCTCATTAAATTTAATTAAGAACGGAGTAGGTGTTCCATATTTAAGAAAAAAAAAAAGCATAAATAAATAAAAAAAACACACCAGAGGCATAATAACCTCCAAGAGGACTAAAATAAAGAATTGCTATTCAGATGCGGGCAGCCACAGTGCAATTTTTTATTACTCTTTTTTTTTTTTTTTTGCCAGTGTCTTTTTAAGAGCATCTAAGCACACACACATAAAAAGCTAGAAGGCATGCATTCCGGAGTTATTCCTATGCATATCCCCGCAATAATTTTCCGCTTTCCTTCGATAAAATTGCCAAATAATAATGAATCATTTCATAAATAATGGGTTTAGAAGCTTATCAGGGCAGGCGGGCCACTGCTGGGGTTTTATCTCTCTCGGCCACATTGCAGTAGTGTTCCGCTCTCCATACTAAATAGGAAACTGGACGTGATGTGGAATTAGAGCCTACCCGGCTGAAGCCACCCAACACTTACTACAAATATAGCCGCGATGCGTAGGCCACAAAATGGCTCCACTCACTTTTCCCAATGAAAAGCAAATGGTGAGTAAAGAGGAACCCGGCCCTGGGGCGGGCTGGGGTTTTGGGGGGCAGCCAGGGGCGCTTGGGGGGCTTCTGCCCCGCGTAAGAGATGGGCGAAGGGGGAAAAAAACCCACCAAATCTTTTCTGCGGTTGGGTTTTAATC
>NW_010238194.1:366-12965 GCF_000690775.1 Eurypyga helias | reverse complement strand
AAGTCCCACTTCACCCACTTGCTCTGCAAGAATCAAACCCCAGGCAAGCACCGAGATTTTCTGGTTTCCGTGGGGATCTAGAAAATAAACTAGATCCAGCAACTCTGCAAGCCTTCCTGCGCGTCTCTCCTAAGCAGGAGGAGGAATCTTGTGCAGTTTGGTGAGCAGTATGCTAAGAGAACCGTTGTTAAAGCTCGTAATGACCGCTGACATACACTAATCCTCGCGCTACCTGTACAAGAGCAGCAGCTCTGCAGACGAGGTGGTCAGAAGTGTACAACCTGCAGAGAGATCAAGGGTTTAAGCGACGGTGGAATACTTGCAGCAGCGTAACTGGATAAGCTTATTTGGTGCACGGTCGCTGCCAGGAATCTGTTGTTGTTGAATCTCTCCCTTTTTCTGGCATTAATAAATTAAGGCACCTGCTATAGAAATCAGCAGAAACCTGGAAAATCATTATCACTTCAGTGCGGAAATGATGCCCAGCACAGAAGAACAAATGGGGTATGTAGCCTACACAAGACTTAAAAAAGGTTCTATTTGTCAAATTACTAGAGGAAAAGTTGATCTTACTGTTATGGACTTTATCCACTTCCAGGTCATACCAATTAGTTACAGCAGTCTGTTGGAGACTGGAACTAATTTACACCACTCTGAGCGGGAGCGCCTGCTTCGCCTCCGCACCGCAAGTCAGAGGCTGGGGCTTCATGCTGGTACCCAGGACTGAAAAGTCACAGAGCTTAGTGGTTCCAGTATTAACCCATTTTGCAGCAAGACAAACGAAGGCCCGGCTGCGGGAAGAAGAATGTGAAAGTATCTTGTATTGAGACTCCAGGATTACGTTAAACTGATCTTGGAAAAAATAAAGAATTCTTAAGAAAATAAATAAAAATGTTGGATGTTTTAAAGTTTTAAAATGTTTTATTATCCCTGACAGCCCATTTTGACAGAAATTGATTGTAACGAAGAATTATGAATCAGATAGTCGGGAAATTAAGCTGATGGTGATCCTGTCAGTTACGTGTATCTGTTGGTGTGCAACATCTATCGCTTTCGACTTCCGCAGAGATCGTTTCTCTCAGGGTTAAGGAGTTCAGAACATCCTAAGCAATCTGCACAGCTCAGCGCAACCGTAAACCATCTTTCAGATCAGAAATACGTGATACTTCGGTACTCTTATTCTCCCAAATCACCCTTGGCTAGAGGAGAGCTTGAAAGCAGCCTGTCTACTGCAAGACAGTCTGGTTGCTTCATGTGGCAAGCGGCAGCGCTGGAAGGCATTGGAATGCTTTCCTATGACTGGGAAGAGCTGGGATCCTACAGCCCATTGATTTTCTATCCTAAACTGTGTATCGCAGCCAGTTCAGCATGACTTTTTTTATTAAGAGTAGTAAAGGTCAGGCGAAAGCCTGTAAGACTCGCGCCGTGCATCTTCCTCCAAGATAAAAAGGCTCAATTGGCACCTGAAATTAGTTACAGATTGTTCTCACCGGTCTTTTCCTTTATTTGAATGGCAACGAAGAGAGCTGCTGCCGGTACAAGTAAGGCTGCTGACTCCCCTCGGGCTTTCATTGAATAAACCAGCTTTACCGAAAAAGGAGCACCGAGCATACGCTCAGCTCCTAAGACCAGCTCTTTGCAACAGATGAATGCTAATGCCAGCGGGAAAAAACGCACTGCACTGCACTGCACGGACAGAGAGAACCCTGAAACCAAAGTAAATACTTCACCAAGTCAAGCCTCAAAGTGGGTAACACCTCTAATAGGAAAATGGCATTTTCTATTAAAATACATTTTCCAGCCGCACACAGTGTGTTTATTCTGCATAAAATAGTTATCATCAGAGGACCAAAAAAACCCCAAACCAAATAAAACAATAGCTAAAGAAACCTGAGAGGACTTCAACTAAATATTAAACAAATTAAACAGGTTTTAAGCCCAAGTTCTTCACTGTCACACTCCGAACGATCTCCAAGTCCCAGATCAGCGCCGAGGGGCAGCAGAGAAACCAGCTGAAGCACGTTGAGCGAAGGCGGGTAGAAGGCAACACGAATTAGCTGACGGCCCTGCACAACGTGCTTCCACATCATATTTTGTTTAATAGGGCAGCTTTCGGGCAGGGGTCAAAGCCCCAATACCACCACGTCCTGCCAAGCTCTGACACTGCCCCGAAACAAAGGGTCCACAGGAGAGGCAGTTCCCAAAACCTGCTGGTGAGGGCTCTGGGGACCTCCTCTTTGTTTTAGGAATTCAGAAGAATAGCAATTTATGTAGGACCTACGCAAAAACAAAGCTCGAGGCTCCCCCTGCTGGCTCCCAAACCTTGAAGGGGACAGTAACCAGGGAGGTTTTGGCTCCGGGGAGGACAGACGCAGCCTCCTGCCAGCTTCCCGCACGGCCCCTAAGGACAGAAAACCCTCTTAGGTGTTTAAGCAGGAGGGATCTACCCCATACGGGACTCAACATTTAAATTAAAACACCCTGTAACATTTAAAATACATTCTATTTTATGTTGCTATACTCAATCACTCCCTGAAGCGTTCTCCCAAGCCTTTCTCAACAGTACCCACCTCACCACCACCTTCTTGTCTCCATAAAGATTCAGTTTTCCCGTTACCCTCTCACAGGAACACACTGGCAATGTTATGACACCTGCAGCTTTCTCCACGTGCTGAGGCCCACCAAACAGCCACAGAACCTAGGGACACATCCCAAACCAGTCATCTGTACAATTTTATTTGCCACTTGCAGTTACAAATCGTTCCATACAAGTAAAGCAGTTTCCAAATACCAGAGCTACAAAAATTACTCTCCTCTACACGTGGCACCAGCCTCAGAATTTATTTCTGTACGCAGCTGCTGATCGTGTTTAACAAAATTTCACTATTTTTTTTGGCTCTGAGGATCTCCACAAAGGCAACTTGATCACTTCATCCCATCGCAATCAAAGTGAAAAGTTCTTGTTCCTCCTTTCCTTCCCTCTCCTTTCATCTGAAGCTCTTCAGGGCTTTCAGGTCTGGAATCCAAACGAACGACGAACGCTACCGCACACCGGCAGTTTCAGCAACCAAGGGGAAAAAAGCCCCATCTTGTGGCATTTCAAGCAACATCTCACTTCAGATGCCTCTGCTCGTACGCATAAACGCTGAAACATTACCGGGTAATAAGGCTACATAAAAGCACAAACAATGTTATTTAACACAAAATTATTTAAATTAAAGACGTACAGTCAACTGACAGGCAACACCAACAGGGTAGGAGCCAGGAGCCAGAGTTGGTCAGAGGAGGGCAAACGTTTTCAGGGAGCCCAAGTGGAGGAAGGATACGGAACTCAAATATTGCTCCAACAGGAACTTCCAGTTTTAAGCTTTTCCAAAAGACTTGAGAAAAATATATACGTTAAAAATGTCACTGTTAAAACTTTCTGAATGCCAGCTCTCCTACGCAAGTGCTTCTAAAGAGACAAAAAACCGTTTCCCCCAGGAGATATATACACAGAAACAACCAGCACACAATCCCGGCCCCGTTCAAAGATGCAGCAATTCCCAGGGTGAAGTCAGCAGGGAAAGAAATCCGTTGTTTCAAACACACTTCTTCCCCCCAGTCAGTGAAGTTGCCCACCCCTTTGCATCACAGTCCCGTGGAGGCAACGTTCATTATCTCAACCTAGCCTTTATGTTTAATTGCTAACCCCTTTAAAAAACAATAACAAAAACTACTCTGGTACTGGAGCGAGCAAGCCTGGGTTAGGATAAAAACGAGGGAGCTTTAAAAAACAATAACAAAAACTACCCTGAGCAAGCCTGGGCTAGGATCAAAACGAGGGAACAGGCTGCGTGCAGCCAGGAAGATAATGAATCTTATTTAACATTTGCCTTGCAGCAACCTAGGCAGTCTCATCTCCCTCGGATTTTAAATCCCTCCAAAGCCCCAGGGCTCACGGCAAGGCAACACACTCAGAAATCAAACACAGGGGACCTCAGAACTGCTGTCTAGCCCCTCAAACAGTTTAAGAATGGCCAGGAACAGTCTAGAAGCAGCATAACCCTCAACATTAAAGTAAGCCAGACAAGCTAGCTGAAGTTGTCTGACACCAAACACTGAAAGCCTCAGCAGTTCGTGGTACAGCTCCATCAACTGCAAAATAAACTCGGATGTGGATTTATGACACAAGAGGAACCCTCCAACCCCACCATGAGATATGAAGTAACTGAATATGAAACAAATGCAGCGAGTTCAGCAAGGCAAAGGCACACACAAGCAGTCACCTCAGCTGTGGGTAGCCCCGGGTGCACAGTCACCACTACTGGTTTGTTCGACTGTTCTGAAGGAGCCAGGGAGAAACACAGGAGTACATCGACGTTTTATTAATAATTTGAAAGGAATGTGCGAAAAAAGCATGCGAGTGCATGGTTTTACACACCTTCCAATTTCTCCTGTTTACAGGAGCATCGTTCAGGATGCTTAAAAGAGCTTTCTTTCCATCGAAAATAAACGTAAACAGGTGAAAAGACCACATTTTAAACAACTCGTTCTGGTTTAGGCTGCCAGTGTGAGACTCATGATTCCACAACATTTTAGGTTGTTTTGTCTGCATTTTCCATGTCTTGGTTTCGCCCCGATTACTTTAGCGTGTAACATCCTGACAAACCTTCAAGAGATTGGAATAGCACATGCAACATATACCTTGAAACCGCTCTGAAATCTTTCATCATTTGGCATGTTTTCACTGAAAAAAAGTCCTGCTTGACTACAAAAGCTACGTATTTTTTATTTCTTAAATATCTCTCCAGCAAGGGAAAACCCACATGATCCTGAGCACCAGCAAATTAAGAACTGATTTTAAGCCTAGGGCGTCATGCCTTGCCTCACCCCTCCAAAGATAAACCAAACCAAGCATAAGGCTGCAGGATTTTAACATCGCTGTTTAGCACAACATGTCATAGGCAGCCTCAGCTGCCCATTTCTACCCCCTTTTCCTTACTTCACAACCACAGCCAGGGTATGAAGCTACTGAAAACAGCCAGATTTTATCTCCCTGTGTGGAAATAAAGGTTTAAAGGGATCACTAAAACTACCTTCTCCCTATGACTGCAGTATTACAAACCACGTTATTTTATCTGCAGAGAGCAGTATTACACCTTAAAAGATAAAGTAGCTTAAAGATGCCAGTGCCAGGTAACTGATGCGCACACCCAGCAGCTCCTGAGACTCAGCTGGCCTCTGCTGTTGGCTACTACTCACCTGTTGTGAGGGCAGAGGAGGAAGAGCTGACCTGAGGGAGCGTCCCGGCTGGAGAAGACATGGCCGGGACCTTGACTCATGAAGGAGCGTGAAGATCTCAGCCTGAGAAAGGGCACTTCTGTATTTCCCATATATGGCAGAACACTGAAGCGTGGAACACGATCGCAAGATTTGCCCTCACGTATAAAAAAGTGACTAGATTAAAAGCAAAGCCAGGGTAAGAAGGAATGGAGAAAAGCAGATTTCAGTTACTTGGTGTAAGGCTTCTCAGCCTGGACCTAAAACCAATGGATAGCATGAGCTCCCTGTTAACAGGAACTAGGTGTTAACGGAGGCGACTGGCATGACTGGCTGCACCCCAGGCTACTGAGGAGGAAAGAAAACAGAGAAGCTGGAGCACTCGCCATTGAACAGCACGGGAGCTGCAACACTCGACAGAGCTGACAGAGAGCTGAAAAATAGCTTTTATTCCTCCTGTACTAAAGTGGTGACACCGTACAAGTTCCCCATTATGTGAAAACAGCGGTTGGTAACTCATTTTTTAACTGAGCGACTAATCTCAGTGCAATTACCCCAGTTTTAAAAGACTAAAAAACCTAGACTGAAGTCCACTTATTTTGTTTGAACGAGCCTATTTTCCATGAAGTCCACGCTGTCCACCTCTGCGTGTTCCAGGAGTTTGGCCGTGTAAGAAAGTTATCTACAACAATCGTCTGAACTGCATACATCAGTTCTCCAACCATAAACAGTTCTCCTAATTTAAAAAAATCACTTCATAATTTAAAATATATCACTGACACTCTGCTTTACTTGTAGCTAGAATGTACCAACATTACCAGCTGAGAGAGCATCAACTTGATTTTATGAAAAACACTTGCGAAAAATATATCGACTTCAAAATGTACAGAAAAGGACATTAGAGAGCTGATATTTTTGGGTTACATAATGTATTTAGAAAGAGCAGCAAGCTAGGAGTGAAGTACCCTATATTACAAATATCCAAACACCCAAGCCATACTGTATAGGCCTTTCTAGTGTAGTGAAGGGGTAGTTACAGAAAGGGTACTGTGAAAGCATGTACAAAGAACTGCAGCTTTGTTTAACTTAAACTTGATCACGTAGGCGGGCCAGTCTCTGTGACAGCTCGTCCTGCAGAATCGGAAAACACACAGAAAACAGCTATCAGCAATAAGAAAATTAATTTTCCGAATTTCTGCAACAGCCAAGCACTCTCACGTCCAGAAAATATGAAATTCTCTCACGTACAAGTGTTAACAAGATTTGCTTAAGACCACCAGGACGGCTGTACCAGGTGAGACCAGAGGTCCGTACAGCTACCTGCCCTCCAGCAGTGGATACCCAGGAAGGAATTTAGTACACAGAAAGCAGAGATGGGGTTGGCTTGTTTTGGGTTGTTTTTTTTCTTATATATCATCTTAGCAAGTGCACATCAGCTCCTACCGAACTGCATCCTTGACCGAGCAAGGCTGCTATCTGACTGAACTAGTACAGCAAGACAGCAGCAGGTCTGTGTTTTAGAGGGCCTGGTACAAGGGGAAACTGAACTTTTCAAAGAATGTGGAATACCTGGGGCTTCCAAACATTGTTCAGCTAAGATGAGGCTCCCTAAAGCTTGCTTCACAAAGATAGGATGACAGACAAACTGTTCTCTTTCCACTCCCTCAAATATATTCCCCTAGAATGGGAAAAGCAACTTGCCAAATAATCTGTGCAACCTTGACATCAGGATCTGCCCATGCCCAAGAAATTCTAAGCTGCCCGTCTAGAGCAAACAGGGAATCCTTCACACCAGTCCTGTAAGACCTTCCACACATGAAAGGGAAAAAAGGCCTGCTGTATGCTAGGGGAGATGGCTGGATTCATTACATCTGGAGTAGGTAGGAGAGTCAACTGCTTGGAACACTATGAAACAAACACATCCGAAACACTGAAGCTTCCTGGATGTACTAAGCAGACAAATGTATTGTTAAAAATATTTTGATGACAAGACTCTTAACTACACACTCTCTCTTTTGGACAGCTAAAATCTAATTACAATTTAGCAAGCCTGTTTTGACTGAGTGGAAGCATTAATTCTCATATCACATTTCTCTAGAACCACCGATTTCAACTGAATCGGTTTTACCTGTTCTGCTGAGGCAACGCTTGTACCAACAGAACCCGTCTGTCCTTGAGGTAGTTCCATGTTCAGATCAAGACTAATAGGAGAAAATGAAAGAGAAAACAGTCAGGCATACCTGGTTTAAGGAAAAAGCACAATAACTGACAAGCCGAGCAAATAAAAAAAAAAAATACCCCAAATATGTCACGATGCCCTGTTCGCAGTGTCTAGCTCGTGAGAGCAGAACTACAGCAAGTTTTAATGCGGGCAGAGGGGAGAAAAGAGGGAAAGTGTGGAGAAACACCGCAAGGACTGCTAAGGCCAAAGCCAACCCAAGTAAATAATAAATGCTATCCTGACATGACAAGCAACACGTTTTTAGGCTCCTGTACACCCACATCCACCCCAGCACCCTGACAGTCACAGCAGCTTTGAGTGCAAACACTGGCAACTAAACTATTAGGAGAATTATACTCAGAGGTGAAAGGAAAATGGTGATACTTCTCTGCTTCCAAGAGAAACACCTACAGAACAAGGGCATCTGGCCTAAGGTTAACCAGGAAGGGCTGCTGGAACCAAGGTTTAGTCTAGAAACAGTCACTCAAAATTTTACCTACCCTGCTTCATCTGCCATTTCCTGTAGAAGCATATCCACTTGGTTCTAGGGTAAAGAAAACAAAACTGATGGCTGCGTGTTGCAGTTTATACAAACTCTTCTGTCAGAACTTGAGAGAACAGAAATTATTTTAAACCAAACCGATTTAAATGTCTTTCACAGAACATTATTGCGCTTAGCCACCAGAGGGCCCTGTACGAACTCAAAAATGCTGAGCAGAGGCCCATTCGCTGAACCTAAGCTTCTGAGGTAACGCCGCAGAAGAATCCAACTTTGCTGGAAAAAACCCAAACGTACACTCGAGTATTTGAAGTGTTATCCACTGCTGATTACTAGCTACTGAAAAACTGCTTCGCACAACATGGAAAAAAAGCCCATCTCCAATAGATTTGGGTCGTTGGATTTGGATTTAGGTTTATTTTATTTACAAAGCACTATCTTCAGTAAATTTCTCCCTGAGAAAACTTTCGTTGGGATAGCCCACTTAACTCTCTCTGAAACAGCACAAGGTTCTAGGAATTCTTAACTATGTAAAGCACTGTTTAAGAATTTATTTTAGTAAACATATGTCCATACACTGAAAGTAGGTAATTACCACCTCTCCGCTGCACATACTACTGCTGATTTGCTGGTGACTAATGTAATTTCGTTAGTATCAGTGAGTTAGAACCACTGTTATGCTGTGATAATTAATGCTGCAGTATCTTCTGGTTCAAAAGTTCATTAAGAACTCATCAAAATACTGCTTATACAGTAGGAAGGTTAAAGTTTTCCAGATATAATACGAAATAAAGCCTGCTATGCAACAGTGAAATAGACTGAAATACATTTATGTGATCCTCTGTACTCCTGACTGTAATTTGAAATGGTCTCTTCACCACAAAGCAAAAGTGAAAAGGCTCCCATTGCTATGCCTCAAAGCAGGCAGCATCAGACACGTCCACACAGTTTAGACACATAAGATCATTTTTTTTTAAAGAAAGAATTACTGTTCTTACTTGTGGCGTTGTTAGCGTAGTAGTGTTGCTCATCGTGTCTTCCATCTGTTGTGTCTGAACATCTAGTGTTTCAAACTGATGCTCAAATTTATCCATTAGTGCAGATATCTATTAAAAATATGAATCAAATCAATGACCTGCAGATAACGGAAGAGAAATACACCTGAACTGGCAAAACCAGAATCACACTACAGTGAAGGCTGCAAGCAGCCTCTGGAGAACATGAGCTCATTCCCCCTACCAGCATCAACTCTAAAGCTGATCTAACACCTCAAGCAGGTTGGTCAGGGCCCTGCCCAGCCAAGTTCTGAGCATCTCCATTTACAAGGACTTCACAACCACACTGGGCAACCTGATTCAGGATCTACCAACCTCATGCAAAACCTTTTCTCTTGACTGGAACGTCCCTTTTTGCAAAGGGTGCCCACTGCCCTTCCTGCTTTTGATGTGCACTTCCAAGAAAAGTCAGTCTATTTACCTTTTCCAAGTTCATGCTCTTCAGCGTGGCATCCATAGACTTAACCACCCCTGCCATCGACTTTGTTACCTGAAATGAGGTAAAGCAAATGATTACAAAGAAAGTAAAAGGAGCAGTTTCTTACCAAGCTCACAGATCACACGCCAGAATAAACTCTCTGGCTGAAAAGTGGTACAGTAGAGCTAAAAAAGATTTTGGCATCACATGTCCTACACCATGACTTCATGTATTTGGAAGTGGAGCAATGTCTTTGTAAAAGACTCTTAACCAGCAAAACACACTGCATCCTCAGGAGGATGAACAGTTAACAGCTAACAGAAATTACCAGCTACAAAACAGAAATCTACTTCTAAAAAGCAGCTGCCAGGGGGACTCCAGTCCTGATTTACTGCTGGCTACATCTGAAACCAAAACTGAACCTTTTCAGCTCATTATAGTCAGAATTAAGTCGTTTCTAAGATGATCAGAAGTCTCATCTTTGCAACAGATTAGTGAAAACAGACTTACCTTGCCCATTGTTACTGCGGTCTGAACTCTGGCTGCTACAGCATCGACCCTGGCACTCATGCGCAAGAAATTGATGGCTTGGTTCTTCTGGCGGATCGCATTTTCCGCATGTATTCGTGCGACTTCCATGTTACCCTTCTGAATTGCCTGTTGAAAATAAAACAGCCACCACACACAAAACCCAACCCCTGCCATGATTTCTGAATAGCCTATTTCATTTTTGAAATAAGCATCAACTCATCACAGTATCTTTTCTATTAAAGGAGAAAATAAACCCCCCTCTCTCCTCCCCCAACAGTTCTCAACCTTTTTCAAGACATGAAGCCCTAACTTCTTTCCAAGGAAGGTACCTAGCATGCACTTCAATTACGAGGTTCTACAGAAACTTAATTTTCTCATTCCTAAAAATGTTGTCAGTACCAAAACCCATCACAGATATAGTTGGTATGGTTGTATTTCAGAGACAAAGATACAGGCAAATAAATTCAGCCTCTTTCTTTACTACTTTAAGGACCCAAAGCCATTTTGAAGTTCCTCCTCATAATGTTTATCAACTTGTATTAAAAGGGCTTAAGTATTTTTAACTTTGAGAACAGCCTCTAACAAAATACATACAAGAATCTTCAATGCCATCAGCGGTACAAGGGGACACACAAGAATGTATCCTCACATTTATTAATAAGTATGGGAAGATTTGTAGTCATATATTTTAAATCACAGGCATCTATCACAACATTATTAGCATGCATACCAGGAAAATGGTAAAAACACCAGACATTTCCCTGCTGCAATATATAAACGACAGACCTAAAGAGCTTGACTCACTGCTTACCTTCTTAATTTTAGCTTTCTCAGCCTTTTCTTCTTTGTCACATTTTTTTGAGTTCCTGTTGAGTTCCTTTGCAGCAAACTTCAAATTAAAGAGGTGTTCTGCAGTGCAAGTTAAGGATTCAAGAACAGGACCGATCCTTTCATTGTTTGCTCTCCTGTCTCAACTGCCACCCAACCTAGTGTATACTGTGTTTCCCCGTTAGTGATATTAAAACTTAGAAAATGTTATTTAAGCCAGCCCTTGAAATTCACACAATAAGGAGACCTACCAAGCTGCTTCACAGTTATAATGCCATTTATCATCTGGGTTATAAAATGTAAGACCATAAAAAAAAATAGGTTCAGACCCCAAACTGGCTCTACTTAACATCAAATCTACTGAGAAATACAACAAACCAAACATCCCCCAAGAGAACTGAAACTCTGATGCTGCCAGCTACCTTTTACTCACACCCTGGACTCCCACCAAAATGGAAGTGCAGTTCACTGGCCTGCCTGGAACCTCCCTGTCTGAAAAAAATAAAGAGCCACCGAGGAGCAACAGACAAATCAACAGCGTAATAGCAAACTGCTTGGCTGACCATGCCCAAGTACTGACCAGGAGGCAGGGCTGCCCTTTTGAGCCACAGCAGGTCTCAGATTTAAATCGCTCACACGGCTCCTTTACAGTGCAGCCACCCAGCCGCAGGTCATGTGAGCGATTCTGGGGTCCCTGACAGCTCTGTCATCTGACTTTTGGGGAAAGAACACTTCAGTCAGCAAGGGAAACCTTTCTTTTGAAAAAGTTCAAGTCCTGCTTAAGCTTAAACACTAAGACAACAAGCCTCCATAGTGCCTTAGAATGACTGCATTACAGTGTTACTGACATAATGAATGCTGTAAAAATAACAATTAAAAACCATACTCTTAAAATACTGTTGGTGAAAGCTTCCAGGTAATATCAGTCTCTCTCAAACAAAATGGACATACAAAGCTTTATAGGCTTCTTTCATGCCACCTTTTGATACCCCAAGAGGAAGACGCATCAAGTACTGAGATGCTTACCAGTTAAGTGGAAACACATAAAGCTAAACACTATGAGGTACTTGAAGTTTCTTTAATATTTCAAGTATATAAATTATTCCAGAACTGCGTTTGGTTTTTTTCCCTTTGAAGTCCAGCCGTGCATCTTAGAGCTCTGACAGCAGCCTGAAGACATTAGGAAGCCCACAGATGTATTTGTTACCCTATCAGCATCACAAGCAGGCTACAAAAAAGCTAACAGCTGTGCCTATACAACCAGGATATCTGTTAAGGTAGCTACTGCTAACACTAAAACCAATGCTTGTATTTACATTTCTTTGCTTTAAAACCCAGGTCACTATCCCTTTCACCAGCAGTGAGTTTCTTGCACTGAGACAAAGATTAGGTAATTTACTGATGAGGAAAATACCTTTAGGTTGTTCATTCAAGTATACTTCAAATCAGAGACCAGGCCAACCAAGTAAAACATGACGTCATATTTACACCGATTGCACTGAAACAGCATTTCAGAGCAGTTTATTTTGAAATAACTTCCTCAGTTACTCACTTGGGGCATTTACCTTTGACATTACAATCAAAGATTAGGTAATTTACTGATGAGGAAAATACCTTTAGGTTGTTCATTCAAGTATACTTCAAATCAGAGACCAGGCCAACCAAGTAAAACATGACGTCATATTTACACCGATTGCACTGAAACAGCATTTCAGAGCAGTTTATTTTGAAATAACTTCCTCAGTTACTCACTTGGGGCATTTACCTTTGACATTACAATCGCTC
>NW_010238194.1:0-323 GCF_000690775.1 Eurypyga helias | reverse complement strand
TCTTCCATCCCATGACAAGCACACACTCGCTCCTCCCATGAAGTATGTGCCATAACGCAAGCGAAACCGAACTCACCGTAAACCGTGACTCAGAGCCGCCTGCTCGGGCGCTCCCGTCAGTCCCCACCACAGCGACCAGCGAAGCCCAGCACCCCCAGCACAGCTCAGCCACACCGAGACCCCCGTAACCTTTGGGGCTCTTTCTGGCTTTGTGCACTGATAGTTTTATATCGCAACAGAGCTCAAATTTGCCCATGGAAGCAGCCGGGTTTGCTCAGCAGTGGCTGTCAGGGCACAGCTGGTGGGTGAGCCCTGCGGACACC
>NW_010238193.1:23200-32850 GCF_000690775.1 Eurypyga helias | reverse complement strand
GGGCTGCTCCCCCCTGCCCGGGGCTGCTCCCCCCTGCCCGGGGCAGAAAGGCTCAAGGCATTGCCAAACACCCTGAAGAAAGGAACCGAGAGCGGCAGTGCCCGCGCTGCCTGCACTGAGCCTCGAGACTCCAGCAAAGGAAGGGTCAGCCACACCACAGAGATAATATATCCCCATCAGCGGGAGAAACAATCCATGTTTGGGATGAAATTAAGTTTTCTCCCCCATGGAAAAAGTGAGACACCACTTAACTATCTTAACTGCAGTATGGCCTGTCCTATGGTCTGGGTGCTGCACGCCCCGCACCAGACGTTATTACATTTCCCTTTTGGTTCCCACACTGCCGGCCTCGTCTCTTCATCTCCTTCTTAATCTGAATTGTGAGGCAGTTGGGTGGAGTGCAGCACAGTCTTGTCAAAGGGTTTAATCGCTGGGAGATGAAAGGCATCCAAATCCAGCCTCTTCTGCAGAATGGGACTACAAAGGCTCCTTACAAGCAGCTCACACTCTAGCACTATTCAGCTGCAAAATGGCACTAGGGGAGTGGACATCACTGGCAGGACATGCAGCGGGTAGGGGCATCAGCTAGGACAGATCTACCAGCAGAAGGAATCCACACAACATCAGCCCCAAGGCTTACAGTCCTTAGTCTTGAGGGCTGAAAAGCAAGGATGTCTCACCATGCTTCTGGGGAAGGGGCAGTGTCACCCTCAGCTGAGCTCTGCCCATGTACCATCCTCCTCCTCACAGGGATCCACACACAGGGCTGCCAGCAGCACCCTTGGTACTCTCCCTCTCTGCTCTGAGCAACTGGTGCTGCCTTCTAATGGAGCCTCATGTCCCCTCACTTTCTATCCCATACCCTGGCATGCTGCGGAAATGCGCCCATTTCCCAACCCTAAAACCGGTCCAGTATGCTCTTCATAAGATCCTGCTGAGACTCCCAACAGGGGTTTTACTAGGAAAATGGGCAGCTGAGCATGGGCACTGCCTGTATCTTGATTATCAAGCCTAAAGTTCACGTTAATCTTGACAAGGTGATGATACTGAGATACCCCAAGCGAACAAACAAGTGAGTTTTATAGCTTCAACATTGATGAGCGGAGTTCAACGTTTTACACTCCATTTACACTGCAAGACTGATAACAGAGGGTAGAACTTGGCCTTGAAAACACAATAGCTACCGTGATGCTCAGACATTTTATCCCATCTACAGACTTCCGTATACAGTACATGAAATATAGTGCACAGAAATCTCCCTTAGGAAAGTGTTGTCAAGGCTGAAGTCCGGCCTCTACAGCTCATTTATCTGCTGTGGAATACGGAAGATGGAAAAGGAACAAACCAGTAAGAGAAAGGAGTATCTCTGAGTCCAGGTTATTCAATACAATCCTGCACTATTAGATTGTTTCATGGGGACAGGTCACTCAGCAACAAATATTTCACACTGTATTCAACAAATATTTCACACTGTATTCATTGTGTTCCTCAGTTTTTTGCTGCTGGGTTTGTGCCCCCGGGGTCGCTTCACAGATGTGCTGAGCTCTCGGGCAAAACTCAGATCAAGCGCCAGAATGTTGTTGCACAGAGACAGCACTAGAGAATACTTAGTGGAGGGGGAGGGTGGGGTGGGGCGTGAAAGGAAAGGAATAAAAAATAAAACAGTAACATATCCTAGTTATCTTATATTGGACACTCAATATTAATTAATTCTGGTTTATCTTCTCACCCTTTTCCAGTTCACAGAATGAAGTTACGCCCTGGTGCAAACACACACACCAGCCCCCCAAAAAAGCAGCAGTAAGAGAATACTTGTAACCAATCAGTGAATTACACAGATGCTGCAGTATGGAGTGTTAAACAAAAAAGCTGTCAGGAGCTTAGTTCTTTCTTAATACCTCAAAATAAGAACGTGCCGGGACACACAATAATACCAAAAAACCCCCAAGAACTGCCTTCATGTATTGAAAAAAGAAAGCACTGGGGAAAACCAGGGCATGCTTTTCTCATAAAGGGCTTCATCAGAACACACGAAGAGTTGGGCTGACTTCAGGCCATATTAGGAAAAAGTAGCATTTGAGCTTGACTTCACAACCTTGAGAGTGTCCTTTCTAGTATAATTTTGGTAGCTGATCATGTGAACAGTGTGTGCACATGTTTGTACACAAACACCATGTTAAGTCATTTAAGATGAGAAATATTTTATCGTTCTATTATTAATTAGAATCTGCACTCAGGAGAGTCTTTCAAGATCTATATTCATATTAAAAAACAACAAATTATTACCAGACTGACATATTCAACTTGCACATATATTCTTTCTTGTTTCAATTTAGAACAACAAGAAACATCATGAAAATGCAGGATTAGCAATAATGCTTCATGATTTAGAACTCTCCTGCAGTTCTCTAAAAAAAAGATGAGTTTTTAGTTGCACTATACACACAAAGACAATGCTGGAAGAGGAATTTGCAGCAAATCTGCATTTTTGTAATTTCTCATTTAAGCATAGGCAGCTTTTAGCTAATCTTGAAAGCTTCAGCTCTCAAAGAAACAAATAAATAAGGTTTGGTTTTAATATATTAAACGAAACATTTAATTTTAACCTCTCCCAAAACAAAAATATACAGAAAATCATTCATTCTTCCTTGGGGCCAGTTCTGATAACTTTGCTAAGTAACACCGAAAGCCATCTATCTAAAGTTCCCGTCAAACAAGCTGCTTTCTTGTATGATGGTACAAGAAGATTATTCCTGAATCTGACCATCTCTTCTTTAAATTTTATTGATGTAGGGTCAAGCCTTACCATCGATGTTTAAAGAAATCCCACTGTTTTAAACAATTAGCTGCTAATAAAGACTGAAAGCGTTTTTCAGAGGTGCCGAAGTCAGTTGTCGTGGGGGGCTGGAGGTACACGGTGTCCCTGCAGAGTCAGTGGGGAAGTTATCGTCTGTATTGAGACGCAGATCGGGGCGCCTCTGTTGTTGGCAACATAAAAAGTCTCAACGGTGATATCACCTCAACAGCAATGGGAAAAAGAAGTGGCCCAAACCTGGGATTTTCAGCACAATCCATGGTATGCAGTGGCTGTGTATATTCCGTATATAGAAGGAAAGTGTGCATGATGCTTTAGGTGTCCTAAAAGTCTATTTATCTTCAGCCTTTACTCTTCACCAAATAGTCTGAAAAGCCTAATGTTTTCCCTGTAAAAGGTAATTTCCCCATGGAAAGCTTCTAACTGAGCAAAGTGTAGCGCAGTTTCAGGGTTGTTTCCCATCTCCGTAAATCTGACCATAGGGGTCTCTTGAAAGAAAATTGCTAAGAATTTCCAACTGGACTATGTAATCACAGCGCCTGGTATCAAGAGGAGGGGGAGTGACATGAAATCACTGACTTGTGACATACATTCCTCAGCAAGAGCAGCTGCTGCCTAATGACAGCTAATAAAGGGAATCTTCCCTTGACAGAGCTGCATGCCTGCAGTGGGACTGGAATGTGCCCCAGATAAATCCACTGATAACCTAGGAAGCAGAGATCACACCCAAAGAGTATAAAAGACAAGCTTCCGAAGAGAGAGGGTAGGACACGGAAGGGAGAGACCTGAAGAGACATCTCAGAAGAAACAGCTTGAACTTCCCTATTCCCAACGAACCCAGCGCCATGGACACTAAAGGCTCATTTTCCTGTGGCTTCCTCTTGCTACTTCTCCTTCAACTCCAGCCCAGCAGAGCCAACCCTATATACAGCCTCAGCCCTGCCAAAGAACTGGCCAGCATGGAGGTGAGGACTCTCTCCTTTGTCAAGGTTAAAGTTTTGGGGTGCTTAGCGGAGTGCGAGGTGGTGTTTGTGCCTTTCTTTTGCGCGATCCGATAGCCACATCAGTGATTGCATGCTGGGGGACAACGTCTCAGTTCTTCACTGGGGTTCCAAAGAAGCTCTACAGAGCAATATCCTCCAGTGCTGGGTTTACCTGAGCTCCTGGGTAGCAGTGGGAAACAACATTCTGATGTTGTGGGATGCTTGCTTAGGGTTTTCGGTCCTTTCTCTCTTAAACATCCACCTTCCTGGGAGCAAGCTCCCAGGGAGGCAACAAATCAGCACAGTAGCTCTGTAAGAACAAGTACAAAACTTTCAGGTGGGCTCCTGTTTATCCCACTGAACAGCAGGAACAGTGAAGCAGGACAGTCACGCAGCTCTAGCTTTGTTTAAGAGAACCGACTGCATGTGGATGGGAGATGAGGGGGCAAAGAGGAGCACGAAGCTCTACAGAGCAATATCCTCCAGTGCTGGGTTTACCTGAGCTCCTGGGTAGCAGTGGGAAACAACATTCTGATGTTGTGGGATGCTTGCTTAGGGTTTTCGGTCCTTTCTCTCTTAAACATCCACCTTCCTGGGAGCAAGCTCCCAGGGAGGCAACAAATCAGCACAGTAGCTCTGTAAGAACAAGTACAAAACTTTCAGGTGGGCTCCTGTTTATCCCACTGAACAGCAGGAACAGTGAAGCAGGACAGTCACACAGCTCTAGCTTTAACAGAACCGACTGCATGTGGATGGGAGATGAGGAGGCAAAGCGGAGCACCCAAAGTCAAAATTTTAGAAGTTGCTAGAGGAATAGCATGATCATTTAGTGTGACTCATCCAGAAAAGCTTCTAGAGCTACAAAATTACCACATGCCTATTTTAACGAATGGCAGAAAACATCCACTGTGACAGCAGAATACAAGCTTAAGACTCAGTCTTGCAAGTCTGAAAGCTCAAACGTTTCCCTGGACTGGCACCAGTGACCAGCTTCTCGCAGCATCAGACCCTGAGAACAAACTCCCTAAGGTGATTAGGACAGTGTCCGCAAAAGCTAAAACTGCACCATGCCTCCAGGCTGTTCCCGGCAGCTAGTCGAGCAGAGTGGCTTCCAAATGCATGCAGTGTCAAGCAAACTGTAAAGCTCACTCCACTTTACTTCTAGAGATGGACAATTAGATTGCTCTAATTGGTTGAGCTGCCCTCGAGGAGGTTATCTGAACCCTCTTATCTGAGCTTTAAAAATTATAGAGAATGGTAACCAGGAAGAAGTCACACAGCAGACATAAATTTAGCACACAGGTATTTTCAGGGAGATGCATGTTACTTTAAGGAGCAGCAATCCCATAGCTCCTGGGGCAGAGATTAGTAAAAACACCAACAGCTTCTCCAAGTCATATCCACTAAAATAGCCAGGGGTGACAAGAAAGCAGATGGTCTTAGCCAAAAAAGACAAAGCCAACTGCAGGCAAGCAGCATTGCAAGCAACTTCTGGGAACACAGGGGTGACTACGGATTCAGAGTTCTTTGAGATTCTGTACTGTTGGTGGGTTGACTAATATCTCTGTGCAACTCAGACCTTGCTTTTTCCCTCTGCCAAGAGCTCTTCTAACGTCACCATTAAGATAAATTTCTGTGGCAAGCAGCTCTCACCTAGAGTTACCCGTAGGTGGAATTAATTTCTACAGGGATTTACTGCAGAGGATAGAGCCACCAGCAACCCTGGCATCCAACCTGACAGTCTCCCTGGGGGTGCCTATGGGATTGTTAATGCATGTAGAATTAGATGACTGGAAGAGCTAGAAAATGACCACAGAACTAGGAGTTTCATTAAATGAATCCTTCTCTTGTAGGATCTGCTGGAGAGACTGGAGGATAAGTTTGCAATGATTGAAGCCCTGGAGTCCAATCCTGACCTGCAAGAGCTCAAAACCCAGGAGGAGATCTCACCAGAACTCATAGATGACAGTGATGACCAGAAGGCTGAATCCAGGCTAGCACCCAGCACCCCTCTGTCCTACAGGAACCCCTTCCTCAAGAGACTGAGGGGGCTGCAGATGCCCAGGATGATGAGAGATTCTGGCTGCTTTGGGAGGAGAATTGATAGAATCGGCTCCCTGAGTGGAATGGGTTGCAACGGTGAGTCCTGCCTAAGGCATTTCACTGAACAGAACAGACTGCATCTGTCATGTGCCAAGGGAGCAGCAGGTTCTCATTTAAGTCTTTAATAAGACACAGTTTGAGTAAGGAATTAAGTCTAACATTTAAGATAGCCTTGGTTTTTCAAAAGAAACTCTGTGTCTGTTGATTTGGTATGTGAAAACACTGCTGACAGTGGTGACATATACCGAGAAACAGATTCCAGTAACATGTATTTCATGTTTGGCTTGCAGGTTCCAGGAAGAATTAGGACAGCCTCCCTATGCCTGACTCTGAAGAATGCTTTACAGTACCTATTCCTCCCACGATGAAAGCCGGATGCTTTCTAAACCCTTCAACAGAAAGTTCTTCCTATCTTTATTTATTTATTTATTTATTTATTTGATGTTTTTTTAAAGAACGTTTCTTACTCTAGCACCAAGAGACCATCTTTAAATAAAACTAACACGTTAGACATCTATGTTGGAACTCTGTCCTGTCTGTTGCATTAAAATTTCTTGCATTTTCCTGAAGTCAAAAGCCTATGTTTTATCGGTACTCTGGTACCCACAAGGCTGGATCTCACCCAAGACAGAGAAAATATGAACTTGGTAAAAACGAAAATTAGTTTTTCACTAGAGTTTTTCCTTCTGCGCTAAAAAATGACAACGGATTAGCAGGAAAAGAAGGTTGCTCAACAGCGAAAGACCAACATGAGTCCTCCTATAGACAGGGTTTCAGTAACAAGAGAGTCCTTTTGCTGGTATAGATTATTCAGTCATGCAAACTGCCACCCCACTGCCACAAATCGCTCATGTAAGCAAAATGTACACAAAAAGAAATAAGAAAAATCGTAACACTCTACAAGTTTTGAGATAACCAGAGGGAGGAAAGGGAATTCATTGTATATGCTTTCTAGCACTGACCAAATAAAGGCTATGAGCGTCAGCAGCAAGATCCATCATTAACTGTGTCTTGTCTCACTCTGCATGGGGCTGAGGTGCTGATCCCCAGCGTTTCTTGACGGGTCCTCAACGGGCTTGAATCCTAGCACTGTTTTTCTCATGTGAGAGCAGGTGGGATCACTCTAATTACAAAGCAGCTCGCATGCAACATTACTTCCCGGGAATGGCCTCTCATACAGTTGTTCTAAACATGGCAAGTCTGATAAAGGTTTCATTTAAGCCTCTGTAGCTCTATTTCACACCTATGATCCTAATTTGGCCCAAACCACGTTCTTCTCACCCCCAGATGGGATTATATTGCCAAGACCACATTCAGTTAGCACCCCAAGGAGCAAATAGCTTGGCTTCCCAAGTCAGCCACAGCAATGGCATTGAGCCCAGGCTCAACGGAACTGTCCTGCGATTGCACATACTGCTAGAAACTGCGTTGAGCATCTAATTTATGGGTCTCATTCCTAGCATCCATTACTTGAGCAGCCCAGAAAGCACACTCAGGGCCTAAGAACACTGCAGCACCAAGATGGACTCAGCTGCAGAAGTCTGATCTTCACTTTGCTTATGTGTGTGCGCACAGGGAGAGGAAAGATACTCAGTCAAGACAGGTGACAGGGAGACAGATGTGCCAGAGCCACGGCAGTTGCTGACAACAGCTCTCAGGAACCATAGCTACAGGGGACCCGTACGTTTGAGTGCTGAGTGGCACACCACTCCTGCACATGCCTGTTTACAGCTAAGGCTGCTGTACCACTTTACCAGGGCTTATGTCACACATCACATTTCTGACAAGCTGCCCTCCCAGTCACTCCCTGTACTGCTGACACGGCCTCTGAGAAGCACCTGCATGCTCCCTGCCACGCGGGGCCTTGTGATTCTTCCCTAGGGAAGAAGAGCAGATGCCTGCTCTGAGAGAATCATTTTGCTTCACTCTAATAGGAAACAACAGCTAGCGTGACACAAATCACAAGTCAGACCGCTCCCACATAGGTTTCCCAGGCAGGAGAACGGATTCCCAACTCCCAGCAGTTGCCACGAGACATCTCTGCAGTGAAAAGCTACAGTGACTTTGCATTTACTCAGAGGTGGTTTCACAAATGAAGGTGGTGTAAAGTCACCCTTTGGGGAACCTTTGTGGGGACAATGGGGCTTTATCTTCTCAAAACAGGCTTTCCAAACACACCCTGCAGCTGTTTCTCGCTGCAGCAAGACAGGAACAGGCAGGTAGGTCCCTCCACAGCAGCACCAGGCAACAGCCTGATTTTCCATGCACTGCTATAAAGTAAAAACAATCCTCACACTCTAACAATAACGGTCATTGCCGGAGCTGAATTTTACCCAGTCAAGCAAAACTTGCATAGACACATCAAGGCCCTGTAAATTGTCCCTCCCTGTCAGCCCCCCAAGGCACAAAACACTAATAAGTTCAGTGGAATGTGCTAAAAATGGCAAGAAGAGTTGGTGCTGCCTGACCCAAAGCCAGGTGGGTGCAGTATTAACAGCAAGCCAGTTCCTGGTGGAACAAGTCTGTATTGGCTTGCAGACAGTATGTTAATAGACCCTTCAGTCTGGGAGAACCTAATTGAGAGCAGGCAATCTAGGAAAAAAGCATCTCTGGCTGGATTTTTACTGCTACTCCCATAAACACACTGAGCTGTAAAGCTCCCCCAGGGAAATAGATTCAGGTCAGAATAGGGCTGCACACAGAAACAAGCATTAGGAAAAGCTGAATGAGAGAAACTTAGCACTGATCAGGTCTACAGGCAAAGAATATCACCCCCAAGGACAAGCAAAGGTACCACTGTTGCTGTGAGACCTGGACCAGAGTGATCAGGAAGAGTCTTGGGAACAGCCAGCCCCAAACAAGCACACAGCCAAAAGCAGCCGCTGCTTGTGGAGAAAGCAAGGACATCTGACAGCTCACTGTCTCTCCAGAGCTGTAGTGACTGCTTTGTGAAGGGGGTACGGAAAGACTGGCCAGGAGGGTACACACAGAAAACATAAAAGGCTTCACTGGGAGCTTTCAGCGAGGCCAGGAATTTCAGCTTGCAGGTGCAGAAATGAAAGATCCTGGAGCGAGCTACGAGGTGAGTTCATTTATCATGTTTTCACAGAACAGCCACGTACACTGTGACCCAGCAGTCTCAGTGGCAAGTGCCACAGTTCTGTTCTTCACCAAAGGTCAGCAGGGGAAGAAAAAAGGCACAAGCAGGTAGCACAGCTCAGGATGCATTACACATTCGTGCTCTACCTTACTTTGCAGCAACTTGGACTGCTGTTCGTGGCTCAGAGATTCAAAGGACAATCCTGCTGTCCCATATACACATCAGGCGCTAACCTGACTGCCTTTTATCTCTTCTGCTGCTGCTGTCACTGCGGTGGATTCGCACATGCTATCCACGAAAGGAGGCAGGTATTCCTTTTAACTAGGCCTTGCTCTCTTCCAGCAGTAGCCAGTTCTGCACAGACCCACATCTAAACGTGAGGTAGTTTCCTTCGGGTGTGTAGTGGATCTGCTTTATGTGTCTGTAAATTTTGGAAAATAATTCTGGTAGAATTTTTTGGAAGAAAAGACGGGACTGGACTGGAGGAGAAACAAGCAGACTAGACTCTCGTGAAGGCATGAACTGAAGATACATTCATCTTCAATTCAATGTTAATTCCTACAAAGTCCTCACACCTATCCAAGACACATGTCAAGCCTTCTAGAGAAACTTCCCCTAGAGGAAGGTCAGGTTGGTGACATGTCAATAA
>NW_010238193.1:19899-23169 GCF_000690775.1 Eurypyga helias | reverse complement strand
TGGAAAATGTTAGTGGCCATGCAACCAACAAAGCGCTTCAGAATTTTGCTTTAGGAACTATGTTGTGAGTTGGGCAGGGAATCACTATATTTTGTAATTGTAAACACTTCAGAAACAGCCTAACTACAGGGTGCCTTTGGGACAAAGCTATCACTGCAAAGCAAGAGTCGATGTCAAAACCAGCTAAGGCAGATTAAGTTCCAAGCAACTGTTCAGCACTGAGCATGGGGCAGGGTCTTGAAATCCTGCCCTCCTCCGCCCTGTCAGGCATCAGAATGCTTTACAAACCTCAATCAACCCCCCACAACGCAGTATCTAGGATGCATCCAAGCACTGCCATACTCACTGTGCAAAGGAAGAAATAGCCCAGAGGGATCAGACAGGACCAGGCTAACACCCTACACCCAGCTCTAGTGACATTTGCCACCCCCTGCAATGCCAGCTTTCATACTCGCTTCCGGCAGTAACCCTGACCAGCAGTGCATAATTCAGCAGCTTGCTTTCCTTTGAACTTTGAAATACAGCAAATACACTAGCATGCTTCATGCACACTATAAGGCATGAGCCTCCTTTGGAAAAGCTGTCTGGTTGGTGTGGAGGGATTTGCTGCAAATTAGTTTAGGTGTTTGTTTCCCCATTTCAGACACTGCACTATCCCTTTCCAGCTTCCCGCTAGATGAAATGTTTCACTGTAATCCCAGTCTGCAGGCAAGAATGCCAAGAAGAGCTGTCACCACTGCTTTGTTTTTCCAAGAAATCATGTGTGAAGTATAGGGCACACATCCCCCAGCTACTGCAGGGAAGAGCAGAGCTGTGCCAATTTGCATAACGATCTGGCCGTATCCAGCTTGCTTGATTGACTTTCACTGAAGCCTGGCCCTCAAAGGCCTTTGCTGATTGACACCTGCTTGATGAGTTCGTTCCAGTCACCCTAGGCAGCAATTCTTTACAGACGATAGCACGCTGGCACCATGCCCAGGGACAGAGGCTACCAGCAGTATGGTCATACAGTTCAGTTTAGCAGAAAGCTTCTTGCCAACTCTGCTGTGTTGAGAGCAGCCTCTCCTCCGGTCCCTCGCTTACCCAAAGGCACAGCTCCCGTTAGCCTGTTGGCACTCAGTTGTCCAACACTTGTCTCAATTTTCACACCGAAAAAGGAAGAGTCGAGAGGCACTGCTGAGAGATAAAGGAAGGGGGATCTCTTCTGGTGCTTTTCTCACACCTTTGAAGTGTGAAACGTCTTGAAACAAATCAAGAATGTTACTTGCAGCAGATGTCCCTGTGCTGTCATTCCCTGCTGGAGCTGAATCATTGCCACTCCTGTGACAGCTGCTATGGACAAGTAACTTTAAAATAAGGGAATTGTCTGCTGGCTCCAATCCCCAATCCTTTGCACAAGCAAGTGACAGAATGCATTGAGCTTTGTTCTTTGAGTTTCATTCCTGTCATCTTTGCAAGTATAAAGAGAAAAGGTCTCAAGATCAGAGTCTCACAGTCAGGAGAAAGAAAACACCAGAGTGAAACAAAAAGGCAGGAAGAAACCTGCCACAGGTTTCCACAAGACCACCGGACAGGCTCTTGTGCCTCACTGCTGCAACCAGAAACAGCTGTTGCCTTTGGTCCTTTATTACTGATCACTTGCAATAAGTTTCTGAGGCCAGCCTTCCCATCACCCTATCTGAACAAAACAGAAGGAATTAGTACAACCGGGGTTCCTAGTTCAAAGACTCCTGAGCACATCAGTTCCCCTCTCAACAGTACAACTCACCCTTTGTAAACAGGAGGTTATACCATGCCTGTGTTTTGTTTTCCTAGCAGCAGCTTCTATTCCTGAGTGACATACTTAGACAAAAAAAAAAAAAAAAGAGGAAGGATTTAAAAGACCTTCCCATCTCCTGAATGCTCTCTTGAAAAACCAGCAAAATCCTGTATAGAAAAGTAAGCAGAGTTGGGAGAAGAGGAAGTTTTATGAAACCAGAAAGGACTGAGAAGATAGCTAGGGTCAGGCCTGCTATGCTGTTAATCAAGAAGCAGTACAAGAAAGAAGCAAAACTAAATCAATGTGTAAAGTTGGCCATCCCACAGAGATATTCTCTAGTATAACCATCACGGAGCTGCTGGGGGAGTCAGCAGGGCTCTCAGGGTTGTCCTGGCTTTTCTGTTTGTCATGAGTTCTTCAACACAGCATTGTTTGCTATATTCATCTATTCAAACTGGTGTATACGGGTTCCAGTCTCCTGCTCCTAAATGCCTAAGAATCACTGAAATGGGTGTTAAAACATACATGGCTTGTACAGTGACTCATGATGTTATTTCTGCAAACAGCCTAGAGAAAGGGACATCCTGATTGAACAGTGTTCTCAACATCTAAACCTCACAAACTGATCTCCCTCATTTCCCAGACGGCAGTGGAACGCGCTGCCAGCTCACTCCAGCTGTGAAGCGACTTTGTGACGCACGGCATTGGAAAAGCTGCAGGGGATGCTGCAGACACGCATCCCCCCGCGCCGAAAGCGCTTCAGCACCTTGGACAAGAAGAGCAGCTTCACCCTCTCCTCCGGCCCATGAGCAGAACCAAAGCGGGGTCTTCCTCTGCTCCATCCCGTGCGTGCAAGATGCACACCTGCAGGTGCGTGCACACATGCAAAAGGAGTATCCTTTATCCCTGTATCCTGCCAGCAAAGCAAAACAAACACTATATATATATATATATATATCACTGAACACCACTAAGTTCTTCTACTAGATACACTGTTTACAGGTACAGGGATCATGGCACGTGGTTGGATTTAACGAGTCTATGAACCTCAGTCAAAAGGGATTTTAATATAAACATGAAGTTGGCTGTTTTAAACATAAATTACACCGCTTTTCTAGTATCCACCTCTATAACCCATGACAAAACACAAGACAAACCACCACTTACAACTGGTTTTGATGCCTTGTTCTTCAGACAAGAAACTGTACTGCTTTTATTCTCTGCAACAGGAATCACCGTGCCTATCATCCTGACACCCAAAGCAGCCCTGAAGCTGATAAAAGGTTCCACCCGAGTGTCTGAAATCTGCATCCAACCTTGCTGCTTTGGTGGTTTGGCTGCAGAACTGTCAAGCTGTGTCTGTAAGCATGGTCAAGACACCTCTCCCTCTCCTTTTGTTGAGGGATGGGAGGTGAGAAGGTAGACAAAAGACAGTCAGTCTATCTCCTCCTTTACTGCTATGCTAAAGTGGCAGTTGACATACCCTATTTGAGGGAGGGAATACTTCTTAT